>NC_089582.1:5118203-5418203 GCF_019320115.1 Miscanthus floridulus
TTCAGTTGCATTAAGAGGAATCTACCGCCAAAGTGTACTCTGCCACCATGGAAGCTATGTGCATTCCTCAATGCAATTTCTCAGAAGGTAATCGATCCAACGGATCTAGTGAAACTACAGATTGGTTCAATGTCTTGTCAGCTTTGAGTTGGTGTTCCCTACCTTCCTTCTTTGATATCATGACACACCTCCTAGTTCATCTGGTCAAGGATTACTATTCTCGATCCTGTGTTACACACATGTTCCCGAAGTGTTGAATGCAAAGTGGATCTGCAAACACAAAGGGCTAATACCCGAATCGATATCCAAAGCGTGCCAGTCGATTTGACCTACTAATCGACAAGGATGAAGATACGAACACTTTGGTCCTGACAACAGCGATACGCCCGGAAGTCACGGCCAAGAGGTGCTCACGCGGAACTCAAGAATCGCCGAAGGTGCACTGAAACGATGCAGCTCGCCGAATCAATGAGAACTCGTAAAAAAGAAAAGTATGCAAATTGACGAAGTCGCCGAAAAGTAAGTAGATGCGAATAGGAGTAAAAATTGGTTTTGATATTGATTGATATCTATATTACATTGCCCCTTACTCCATATTTATACCCTGATCTAAAGAGACACAACCAAACACACTAGGACACCAATTCCCATATCTAAGGAAACACGTGACTCTTACATGAATCATACCCTAACAAATATAGAAAAGGAAATCAACTCCTATCTATTTCCCTGTCCGCCTCAATTACGATGGAAATCTCACCGTCCTCCTTCCCATCGGCATACTCCCTACTTCATCGGCAGTAGTCTTCAAGTCTTCCTTCATCGGCATACTCCCTGTTTTCAATCGGCAGTAGTCTTCAAGCCTCCCTTCATCGGCATACTCCATGTTTCATCGCAGTAGTCCTCAAGCCTCCCTTCATCGGCATCGACAATAACACCTCAACCTCATCGCAACGCCCGAGTCCAAATCAACCTTTCCATCGACCATCACCAGCTATCGGCAACCATCTTTGCAAACCGGCTTTCATCGGCTATCAAAGTATTCAATAACTTTCCCCTTGCCGATTAGTCCACTCCGATTATTTGACACGTGCAAAAAACGGTGGTCAACACATGCCCCCCAATTTCGGAGTATAAAACCATTAATGCCTCTGAAATTTACTCCAGATAACGCTTGCTTTTGCCCGATTACCGTAACTCATTCTCCAAGCCAAAACTTTATTTGTTATCAAATCCAATCAAATCTAATCTTGATTCACGCACTTCAGTAAATATCGCACAATCACCAACCACTCTTGCCTTGATTATGGTTAAGATACCGAACAATAACCCATCGGCAAGATCTTACATGATAATGCTGCCATTTTCAGATTAAAATATCATATATCGATATCCCCTCCGAGCCATGATTACTTGTCATCAACTCATCTGTACAATCCCCTGATTATCGCGCGAACAGTTACCATATCCCTCTGAACCGCCTTGACCTATATGCGCGCGACATAGAGATAAGTCCAAAATACCCTTATTCTGGGCGGCTTATAAATAGATTTTCTCCGGAACCCTCATTTTCTACCTTCAGCCTCCAATCCTTGGCATTCTCTCTCTCCGGCGGCGACTTCGACGAACAACCGCGCGACCTCAACCAACAAGAACCCTTCTCCAGCGCTAACTTCAAGTTTCCAGCTCGTACCTCTACCTTCCTCAAGACAATGGCCATCAACTTCGATGTCCCCGCGGTTCGCCCTACTTCCATTACCTTTTACTTTGATCTTTTTGCAAATTCATTCAGTTGGTGATTTTTTCCTCTCTTCTGTCTTCTGGATTCCATAACCTTAGGAACTGCGCAACAAATTAGTTATCCCAACCGATCAGCCGCACGTCCAATGCCTTGGACCAATGGGCAACCCAGATCCAACCGATCTGATCAATGCAGAGGTTAACAGAATCCCCTTTAGAGCCCAAAATTCTCTCTGAATTTGTGGAAAGACACATTCCGATCTTGGCCCAAAACCACCAAAGGGTGGGAAAGATTGGTACTTGAGGGTTAATAGATCGATGCAAGTATACTGGGCAGAACGAAGGTTAGACCAATGCATCAGGCTCTCTATTGCCGATATGCAGAAAAATGAATCAATGATAATTGCAGCTGCTTATTTCTGGTCAGACACGACCAATACTTTTATGTTTGGACATGGCCCAGCTACTCCTACCCTTGCCGATGTCCACATGCTTACTGGCTTGGACATCTCAACTGCCGATGAAGGCTCCATCTATGGTAGAAAGTCTGAATATAGGGTGAATACCCGCAACATCGGTGGTTGGACAGGATATATTCAAGAATACCAGAAAACCGGGACACTTAGCCAGAGGGAACATGCCACATTCCTGAATATGTGGTTAGAAAAATTTATCTTCTGTGGTCGATCAGTAGGACCAACCAACGCCTTCCTCCCTGCAGCTGAACTTTTGGCTAATGGCGTAAGGTTTCCTCTTGCCGATACCTTCTGAGCTCCACTTATCATCTTCTTCATCAAGTGTCTCAGAAACTTTTGCTTGGCGAACCCATCGGCAACCTGGGAGGCCCGTGGTGGTTTATCAACATGTGGCTGAATGCCCATATGCACAAATGTTTGCAATGGGACTTTTTTGCTCAAACAATTCCCACGAGAAATTGCTGAAGACTATGTGCTCGGGGATGATGAATCGGCAACCACGCTCACCCCTCAATTTTGGTGAAGCCATAATTGTCCTTCCTGGAACAGAAGCCAACGAAGACCAAATCGGCAGATTCTTTCAAAGCTTCTACAATGGTCTTTCTCGTGATCATAGGGCCTGGGTGCCTTATATCGACGAAGAAAACAGATTCCCCCTTCTTTTCAAACTTTGCCGATGACACTCTGAATCAAGATAATGAGCTCATGATGGCTATCATCACTCCCAGGGCAATTCCAGTAAACACATTCGGCAGCGGGAAAAACACCAACATTACATATGAATTTTACAACCCATCAGCAGTATCTCGCCAATTGGCTTTTGGGCAACTGCCAATCAAACTCTGCTTTGCCGATGTGATCAAACCCAGGGAAACAATCACCTGCGGAACAGACTAGAACAAGGTAGTACAACTCTCCCCCGATGCCGATACTACAGATGTTGATATATCCACCTGGACACCAATATCTTTCATCACCAAGTCATATAAGCAATGGTGGCGAGAGTGGAAAGAACAACTGTTCGCAACTTCTGTTCACACATATCGGCACATGATCGACCCTGAATATGCCATCCCTAACGACGCGGTAAGTTTCCTTTAACTCCCTTCTGCTTTTCCCTTCATATATCAGTAACTGATTCTCTTGTAACAAGTTAACAACCCAGCACCATCGGTGAGTAAAAGTGGGAAACCCTTCAATCTCCGGCCTGTTTCCCCAACATCGCCGATCGGCTACAACGCTCCCACCTTAGCCACTTTGACCCACCAGCAGATTCGTACCAAGACCATCACTTCTAAGTCCAAATTGGCTACATCCAGGGCTACTCCATCGGCCGCTGCTACAACCTTGGTCAAAGCATTTAAGGTAACAACCTTGATTATTTTCACTTATGCCGATCACAAACTGTATTAACCTTAATCATCAGGGGGTAAGAGCTGCTACTGGATCGTCATCGGCAATTCCACCGATATCAAGCACCACTTCTTTCGATGAACCTTCAGAGGTAGCTTTTTGACTTTACATTTTATCTATTAAATATCATATCTTACACTTGTTTTGCAGCAACAATTGGGTACATCGGCAAACGTACCAGATGTCCAAGCTTCACAACCAACAAGTGTCGATGCCCCCCAGCCAATCGTTGCCGATGCCCAAACAAAGCGCAAAGCTTCAACAGATACTGAAGCACAGCCAAAACGACAAAGGTCTATGCCGATCCCTACATCTGCCCCAATGTCATCGGTCATCATACCTCAAGAGCCCACCACCGATGAAGTCACAAAGGATATCCCATCGGCAAGCTCAGCCGATCCCCCACACGACATACTCCAGGTTGCTTCCTCCAGTCAAGCACAGGAAATTGCCTTGAAAACAGGTAACCGATCAACCTAGCTGATTTTACAATACTCATACTTACCCCTAACTGATCTCCTTTTCTCTCTCTCAGGAACAAGATTCCCCGAACAGCCTATTTTCCTTTGCCATTGACATTTCTGACGACGATGGAGAGGAGACAAGTTCTTCCCTTGCGCTGGGAATAATATCGGCAGAGACTAAATCCAAGTTGGAAACCCTCCTGAACTTGCTACAGCAAGGAACCGCCCAACTGGTAGATGACTCGGACCCCGCAAAGGCAATTTTCAAAACAATTCGTGGCCAGGTCCCTGCCGATGTTGAAGAAGTACTCTTCCCAGCAGCCCACTTAGAAAGCCGCCAACTGCAATATCAATGGGCTGCTCAGCGCATTGCCGATAGAGCAGCTCAAGCTCAACTCAAAGAAGAAATGCTACAACTGAAACAAATCGCTGATGAGAAGCACAAGGGCATCGTCAACTTGCAGACTTCGGGTGCTGCACTTAAGCAGAAAATCTTGGATCTATCGGCAAGGAAGGCAGCTCTATTGGCTGAATTGAAAGAAATCGATGCAGCCTTAACTCATGCTCAACAAGAAGAAAGCCAGCTACCCAATGCCGTCAAAGCCCTTCAGCAAGAAAGAGATATCCAAGCTCGCAAAGCTTTAGCCATGAAGAAAAAACTCAAGCCTGTGGAGGGTGCTGCCGATGACGATATCAAAGAAATGGAGGAAGCCGACCAGATTCGCCTGCGTGCGATATTAGCTATCCAATCCTTGTTGAACGTGTAATCTTATTTATTGTATCGGCACTTTATGAGACATTGACACCCTTGCATAATTCTAGCCGATAGTACTGTTATCGGCACTTATACTTTTATGCATCTGTCCAGATACTAGGGTAATATTTCTTTAAATATTTTCCATTTAACGCTCTGGGAAACACAACCCCTTCGAGGGTTTCTAAAATATATGCATTACCAGGAACAGACTGATTTATCCGATATGGACCTTCCCAATTAGGAGACCACTTTCCAAACTTTGAACTTTTAGTCCCAATTGGTAAAATCAATTTCCAGACCAGATCTCCATCGGTAAACTCTTTTACTTTCACCTTCTTGTCATACCATCTAGCTACTCTTTTCTTATTTTCTTCGATACTAACTAAAGCCCTTAACCGATGACCCGCCACATCTTCCAACTCATCCTTCATAAGAGTATTATAATCATCGGCTGTCAGCTGATTTTGAGAACGTATTCGTCTAGAGCCAACCTTAATTTCCCAAGGCAATACTGCATCGTGTCCATATACTAACTGATAAGGCGTTACTTTGGTTGCACCATGACATGACATCCGATATGACCACAAGGCTTCATTTAATACTGTATGCCACCTCCTAGGATTTTCTTCAATTTTGCGCTTAATGAGTTTGATGATCCCTTTGTTAGAAGCCTCAGCTTGACCATTAGCTTGAGCATAATATGGAGAAGAATTTAAAATTTTAATTCCCATACCTACAGCAAACTCATCAAATTCTCCTGATGTAAACATAGTACCCTGATCGGTAGTGATAGTCTGAGGAATACCAAATCGGTAAACAATATGCTCTTTCACAAAATCAATCATATTGACCGATGTCACCTTTTTAAAGGAATTGCCTCAACCCACTTTGTGAAATAATCGGTAGCAACCAGAATAAATTTATGTCCTTTACTCGATGGCGGATAAATCTGACCAATGAGATCAATAGCCCATCCCCGGAACGGCCATGGTTTGATTATAGGATTCATAGCCGATGCAGGCGCTCTTTGAATATTACCAAACTTTTGACACCCCTGGCATCCCTTAAAATATTTAAAACAATCTTCAAGAATAGTCGGCCAATAGTACCCATTCCTTCTGATCATCCATTTCATCTTGAAAGCCGATTGATGTGCCCCACATACTCCTTCATGAATTTCACCCATCAAGCTTTTCGATTCATCATTGCTAACACATCTGAGTAAAACTCCATCTATAGTTCGATAATATAATTCATCATCGAGGAGCACATATTTGGTAGCTTGGAACCTTATACGTCTCTCAACCTTTCTATATGGATCCTTTAAATAATCGACAATCTCTTTCCTCCAGTCATCGGTATCAACTGCCGATGCTAGCACTTCCTGAATAGGCTGATACCCTGAAGCATGCTGAGCTAGTCGATTAGCTTCCTCATTATGCAATCGAGAGATATGTTCAAGACGAAAATCTCTAAATCCTTTCAACAATTGCAAACATCTTTCATAATACGAAATCAAAGCTTCACTTCGGCATTCATAAATTCCAGCCAATTGATTTATAACTAGCATAAAATCACCAAAGATTTCAACAACATCGGCACGTATCTCCTTTAGCAATTCTAACCCTTTTATCAAGGCTTGGTATTCAGCTTGATTGTTTGTCGCTGTAGCAACAATCGGCAATGAAAACTCATACTTTCTTCCTTGAGGTGAAATTAACACAATGCCAATACCTGCTCCTTCACCACATGTGGACCCATCGAAGAAAAGTGTCCAGGGAGCAATCCCCAGAGAGTCCACCGTATTACAATGCTGAGTGACAAAATCAGCCATCACTTGCCCTTTAACTGCCTTAGTTGACTTGTAGCGTAGTTCAAATTCTGATAATGCTAAAATCCATTTGCCGATTCTACCACTTAATATCGGCATCGACAGCATATACTTGACCACATCGTCTTTGCATATGACCGTACATTCGGCAGATAACAAATAATGCCTTAATTTGACATAAGAAAAGTATAAGCACAGACACAATTTTTCGATGGCCGAATACCTCGTCTCAGCATCCACTAATCTTTTGCTCAAATAATAAATAACACGTTCTTTCCCTTCAAATTCTTGAATAAGAGCTGAACCGATAACTGTATCATCAGCTGACAAATATAACCTGAAAGGCTTCCCATGTTGAGGTGGAACTAGCACTGGAGGATTTGATAAATATTTCTTAATTTCATCAAGGGCTAATTGCTGTTCAACTCCCCATACAAATTCCTGATCAGCTTTCAATTTAAGTAGTGGGCTGAAAGCCTTGATCTTACCCGACAGATTAGATATGAATCTTCTAATGAAATTAATCTTACCGATCAAAGATTGCAATTCAGTCTTATTGGCAGGAGCAATCACCTTGTTAATTGCATCAATAGACTTCCTACTGATTTCAATACCCCGCTGATGCACCATAAAACCCAAGAATTGTCCTGCCGATACACCAAATGCACATTTATTAGGATTCATCTTCAATCCATGCTTCCTTGTGCACTCCAGTATCTTTCGCAGATCGGCTAAATGTGCTGTGATATCTCCAGACTTAATCACTACATCATCAATGTAGATCTCTACTAATGTGCCGATGTACTCATGAAAAATAAAGTTCATAGCCCTTTGATAAGTAGCACCGGCATTTTTCAAACCAAACGTCATGACTATCCACTCGAACAACCCCACATGACCTGGACATCTGAAAGCAGTCTTGGGAATATCTTCCTCAGCCATGAATATTTGATTGTAACCTGCATTACCATCCATGAAGCTGATAATTTGATGTCCAGCCGCAGCATCAATCAACAAATCAGCAATCGGCATTGGATAGCCATCCATTGGTGTGGCTTTGTTGAGATTCCTGAAATCAATACAGACACGAAGTTTTCCATTTTTCTTATAAACAGGAACCACATTAGAGATCCACTCTGCGTATCGACATTGCCGAATAAACTTTGCTTCAATTAATTTAGTTATTTTGGCCTTAATGTCAGGAAGTACATTAGGGTTGCATCGGCGCGCTGGCTGCTGATGTGGCCGAAATCCAGATTTGATAGGTAACCGATGTTCAACTATCGATCGGTCTAATCCAGGCATCTCAGTATAATCCCAAGCAAAACAATCTTTATACTCTTTTAACAAATCTGTTATTCGCTGCTTACACTTGGAATCTAACTTAGCACTAATAAAAGTAGGTCTTGACCTATCACCATCACCGATATCTACTTCTACTAAATCATCTGCCGATGTGAACCCTTGACCTAATTTTCCATCATCGGCAAACCTATCCATTAAAACTCCTCTTCAGAACCGACTGCTTGGATCGGTGGAATTTCATAATCAGCAACTCTAAGGAACTCTTTTTCCCAAGCTTCTCCTGATATGCATTTAGTTCGCTCATAAGTATCTGATTCTGCCGATGCGATGATATAAGAAGAATCACCAGGGACGACCTCAATCTTATCCCCAATCCACTGTACGAGGCATTGATGCATTGTAGAAGGAACACAACAATTAGCATGAATCCAATCCCTCCCTAGAAGCAGATTATATGCACCCTTGCCGTTGATAACAAAGAACGTCGTTGGCAAGGTTTTGCTGCCGATGGTCAATTCAACGCACACTGCCCCTTTAGCCGGTGACACATTGTCTTCAAAATCTTTCAACATCATATCGGTTTTGGTCAAGTCTTGATCTCCCTTACCAAGTTTCCGATACATCACGTAAGGCATAATATTAATCGCAGCCCCTCCATCAATAAGTACCTTAGACACAGGCTGCCCATCAACTCTGCCCTTCACAAATAAAGCCTTAAGATGCTGTCTCTCGTCATCGGTAGGTTTCTCAAAAATAGCCATCATTGGATCTAGTGTTAGCTGAGCTACTTGATCAGAGAGAACAACTTCTTCCTCATTATCAGATAGTGCCAGAAACTCCATCGGCAACATGAATACCATATTAACATCTGCCGATGGACCCTTATTTTTGTGTTTTACCTGCCACTGCTGATGACCAGGCCTTTCATTGGAGGAATTTTCCTCTTGGTATAAATCCTCCTGACGCTCACGTTGCATCCTCCTTCTCTGCGTCTTTGTCAGACCCTCTAGGCACCATCGAGGAAACTTGGTTTTCCAAACCAGCTGATAACAAGTCCTAGTTGGTTCTACACGACGTATATTAGGGTCCCTGTAGAATATTTCCTCATCGGGAACTCTTGTGTTTGCCATCTCCTCAAGCTCCTCTTGATTCCTTGGAAAATATCCAGCGCGTTTACCAAGCCTCTCATGTACACTAAGTCTGCCCCCCAGCCGATCATGCACTGATGCTCTACCTCTGATCGGCTCATTGATAGACAAACCCTGATTACCAAGTTGAAACCTCCTTTCTGAGCGATTGACTCCGTAATAACCATTACACTCAGGGCAATTTTCAACAGTTGGCAATTTAATACCTTCTTCCCAGCAATGGATGAAAAACGGACATCTCCAATGATCTTTATGTCGATTCCATTCTTCCTGACGTCTCATTTCTTGCTGTTGTCGATATCGGTCATTACGTTGACGCCAACCCTCCTGCTGCCTTCGATGAGTAATCACAATGCCAGGTCGAGGATGATTTTTGGAACTACTGCTTTCTCCTAGCAAACCTTTACTCTTTGCATCATCGGTAGTTATCCGATGTTGGGGGTCCACTGACGCGTTTTTCTCAGCAGCCTCTGACGTCAATACCTTGGTCTTTCCTTTGGCATCCAACATATTTGCTGGAAAAGGGTGTTGATCAATTTTCATCGGCTTCTGGGTCTTGGAAGTACCAAACTTAATTCTCCCAGATTCAATAGCCGATTGTAACTGTTGCCTGAATACCTTGCACTCATTTGTACTGTGTGAAGTTGCATTGTGCCATTTGCAGTACAAAATCTTCTTCAACTCTTCTGCCGATGGGATCACATGATTAGGTGACAGCTTAATTTGGCCCTCTTGAAGCAGAAGATCAAATATTTTATCGGCCTTGGTGATATCAAAGGTAAACTTTTCTGGCTCTTTTTGACCAAAGGGACATGATATCGGCTTTTTATTCTTAACCCACTCAGCTAAGCCGATAACTGGTTCTTCATCAGAGTCAGAATCTCCTACTTCTTCAACAAATGATACCTTTTTACTCCAATTCTTTTTAGGTTAAAAAACCCTAGTATCTTGATCAGAGATCCTTTGCACAAGATGACTGAGGCTTTCAAACTCCTGAGAAGTATATCTGTCTTTAAGATGTGGCAATAACCCTTGGAAAGCCAGATCGGCAAGCTGCCGATCATCCAGCACCAGGCTGTAGCACTTATTTTTTACATCTCGTAGCCTTTGTACAAAGTTCTCTACCGATTCATCATTACGCTGTCTCAATTTTACTAAATCGGTAAGCTTCTTTTCATGGATTCCAGCAAAGAAATACTTATGGAATTGTTTTTCTAGATCAACCCAAGTAATAATAGAATTTGGTGGTAATGAAATGAACCATGTAAATGCTGATCCAGACAAAGATGATGAAAATAATCGAACTCTTAATTCATCTCTGTTAGCTGCCTCTCCACATTGAATAATGAAGCGATTGACATGTTCTATTGTTGATGTATCATCTTGCCCAGAGAATTTAGTGAAATCCGGTACCTTGTACCGATTTGGGAGAGGAATTAAATCGTATGCAGGAGGGTATGGAGTCCGATAAGAATAAGTATTGACCTTGGGCTTTATCCCAAACTGATCCTTCATAATTTCTGCTATCTTATCGGCCCAAAAAGCATCAGCCTCCTGCTGACGAACTGGTTGAATTTCTACAGGAGGTGCCTGCTGACATCCCTCCACATATCTTTGTGGCCCACGATCTCCAGCAATCGGCATATTTGCCGTTACTTGTGGTCCATTAGCCTGTTGGAAAGGATTCATCGGCTGGGCTGCCGATGCTTGATTCTGGAAACCAGCTTGCATATGACCTTGTTGAATCCCTGCAACCTGCTGATTTCGCTGAACTGTATGTTGAACAGGTAACTGTCCTGACCAATCATTATTAGAACTCATCGGTACAAAACTTACCGATGGCTGGTAATTTGCTGATATTGTTGGATAATTATAACTGGTTTGAGGCATGAACTGAACCCCAGTTTGACTCATAGCAGGGGCTTTCTGCTGCATCGGCAGTAAGCTCGCCGATGGACTTGAATTGAATGTTTGAACCATAGGCATCTGGAAACCTCCTGGAGTTGGTTGCACAGAAGTAGTTGCGGCATATTGAGGCACTTGAGCCATCGGCGAAACGGCCGATGGTATAGGCGCTCTTCCTACTGCATCAAACACTTGAGGTAATCTAGGATTGAAAGCAGATGACTCTGGAGGCATGCCATATCCCCACCAATTAGTAGGAATCTGGCTATTCTGAGACACAGGGCCTGACATAGCTGATGCCGATAGATCTGTATTAAGCTGAACTCGCCCTCCTGGTAGTACCTGATCTGATTGTATCGGTGTAGATTGAATATTAGGTGAGCCTGCCAATACTGGAGGGGAAGTAACTTCTGTACCCACAACGGCCGAAGGAGCCGATGGAGTTTTGACAGATGCCGGCTCTGGTTGATGATAGGCAGGCCCAACGTAATGTGGTGCCGCTTGTCCTTCTTTGAGAGTTCGAACCATAGCATTATGAACAGTATTGGACAGCACATTGGAATGATTAATCAAAGCATGATTTACTGCAGAATTAACCATCTCTTGAAGTTTACCAGGATTGGAGTCAAAGGTAACCTGCCGAGGCAACGGCAAATCTTGCTTCTGGATGACTTGTCCACTCTTGTTCAAGCTAAACAATCTCAGACAAAGCTGCTTGTATTCTTCTACAGCCTTTTCCATAGCCTGCCTCTGTTCTTCCTTGAGATCTTCTTCTGATACTGCGATAATGTTCCCTGAATCGATCTCGGGATTGAACATATTGATTGATTGGTCCCACCGGGCGTGCCAAAAGATGTGTTGATGCAAAAGTGGATCTGCAAACACAAAGGGCTAATACCCGAATCGATATCCAAAGCGTGCCAGTCGATTTGACCTGCTAATCGACAAGGATGAAGATACGAACACTTTGGTCCTGACAACAGCGATACGCCCGGAAGTCACGGCCAAGAGGTGCTCACGCGGAACTCAAGAATTGCTGAAGGTCGCACTGAAACGATGCAGCTCGCCGAATCAATGAGAACTCGTAAAAAAAGAAAAGTATGCAAATTGACGAAGTCGCCGAAAAGTAAGTAGATGCGAATAGGAGTAAAAATTGGTTTTGATATTGATTGATATCTATATTACATTGCCCCTTACTCCATATTTATACCCTGATCTAAAGAGACACAACCAAACACAACTAGGACACCAATCCCATATCTAAGGAAACACGTGACTCTTACATGAATCATACCCTAACAAATATAGAAAAGGAAATCAACTCCTATCTATTTCCCTGTCCGCCTCAATTACGATGGAAATCTCACCGTCCTCCTTCCCATCGGCATACTCCCTACTTCATCGGCAGTAGTCTTCAAGTCTTCCTTCATCGGCATACTCCCTGTTTCATCGGCAGTAGTCTTCAAGCCTCCCTTCATCGGCATACTCCATGTTTCATCGGCAGTAGTCCTCAAGCCTCCCTTCATCGGCATTGACAATAACACCTCCAACCTCATCGGCAACGCCCGAGTCCAAATCAACCTTTCCATCGACCATCACCAGCTATCGGCAACCATCTTTGCAAACCGGCTTTCATCGGCTATCAAAGTATTCAATAACTTTCCCCTTACCGATTAGTCCACTCCGATTATTTTGACACGTGCAAAAAACGGTGTCAACAAGAGGTTTATGGGAGTCCTAAAAAAATATGTTCATAACCGTGCTCGGCCAGAAGGAAGCATCGTCAATGGCTACGGAACAGAGGAGGTCATTAAGTTCTGTGTTGACTTCATTCCCGATATTAACCCGATTGGTGTTCCTGAATCGCGACACGAGGGGAGACTAAGTGGAAAGGGGACACTAGGGAAGAAAACATATATTGGTAAGGGTGATGATTATTTCAATAAAGCACACTACACAGTTCTACAGAACTCCGCCTTGGTAGATCCGTATATCGAGACACACAAGAACCTCCTCCAATCTGAGTTCTCAGGGAAGTCTGAAGCATGGATTACGCGTCAGCATATGGAAACTTTTAGCGACTGCTTGCGAAAAGAATGTCAGGGTGATGAGAGTATTGATGAGGAGTTGTATTTGTTGGCTAGGCAGCCATCGTGGCATATCCTCACATACAAAGGGTATGAGATAAATGGGAATACATTTTACACAGTAGCACAAGATAAAAGGAGCACCAACCAGAACAGTGGTGTCCGCATAGATGCCACCGACCCTAGTGGGAACAAGCAAACATATTATGGCCGCATAGACGAGATATGGGAACTGGACTATGCATCTCATTTTAAGGTACCTTTGTTCAAGTGCCAGTGGGTAAAGACGACTGGAGGCGGCGTAGTAGTCGACAACTAGTATGGAATGACAACAGTGGACCTCAACAATATTGGGTACAAAGGCGAACCGTTTGTCCTTGCGAAGGATATGACTCAGGTGTTCTATGTCAAGGATATGTCTACAAAACCGAAGAGAGGGAAAAACGACAACCACCCAATCAATGATGAGCCAAAGCGCCACATAGTTCTTTCAGGAAAAAGAAACATCGTCGGAATCGAAGACAAGTCAGACATGTCAGAAGATTATGAAAAGGATGACCGAATTTCACCCTTCACAGTGAACAAAGACCCTAGCATCCAGCTAAACGATGAGGACACTCCATGGTTATGGCGCGATCATAACCAAGGGACATACGTCAAGAAGAAGTTCACTAGTGTGCCCGCTTGATATATATATATATTGATGTTCAATAGTGTGTATTTGAGATATTATGTAATAATTGTGAATTTATGTTTGAATGTGGGGTTATGTCACGTTGAAACGATGTGAAAACAAATTTATGTTTGATGTTGGGATTATGTCGCGTTGAAATGATGTGAAAACAAATTTATGTTTGATGGTGGGATAATGTCACGTTCAAATGATGTGAAAACAAATTTCCAGTCGAAACACAAGAGTTTTTCTGAATTTAATTCAACATTATATTTTTGCATTATTGAAATAGTAATTTAAACACAATATTATGTTTTAAAACTTGTTAAAAAAAATTAAAACTTTAGGTCACAGAATTTTGCTGTGTACAATAAAGCAAAATAGAATCTATATTTTTTTAAACATTTTTATGCCTTGTATTTAATTTTCTATGCATTTAACAAACATTTTATCAATTGTATTTAATAAAGCAAAATAAAATCCTAATGAATTGGCGGGCAGTGAAACTGCATGTTTGTTGCCCGCCAAAACACCTTTAGTCCCGGCTGGTGGCGGCGCCCGGGACTAAAGGTATTTTCCTCTCCTCCCGCCCCGGCCCCTCAGGGACCTTTAGTCCCGGGCCCTGTGAACGCCCGGGACTAAAGGACCTTTAGTCCCGGCTGGTGGTTGAGCCCGAGACTACCCTCAGGGACCTTTAGTCCCGGGCCCTTTTAACGCCCGGGACTAAAGGACCTTTAGTCTCGGCTGGTGGTTGAGCCCGGGACTAAAGGTTCTCCACCTATATAAGCGCCCGCCCGGCCCCTCTTCTTCCTCCTCCCCACTGCCCTAAGTCTATCGCCGCCGACGCCGACGCCGACGCCGCACCTCGCCCGCACGCCACCTCGCCGACGCGGCCCACCTCGACGACACCGGCGCCCCTCCTCGACCTCGCGCCGGCCCCCGACCCCCACCGGCTCGGCCCACCGGCACCCCGACGCCGGCCCCCGACCCCCACCGCTCGGCCATCGGCGCCCCGGCGCCCCTCCTCGACCTCGCGCCCAACGACGCCCCTCCTCCACCTCGCGCCGGCCCCCGACCCCCACCGGTTCGGCCCACCGGCGCCCCGACCCTACGCCACACCGACACGCCGCCCCGGATCGATGGCCGCACGCCACATCGACACGCCGCCTCGGATCGACGGCCCTACGCCGACCCTACGCTGCCCCCACTGCCACTACGCCGCCGACCCTACGCCGACCCTCGACGCCGGCCATCACCGCCCCGACGCCCACCGAAGCTCACCGCCGAGCACACGGTATATGACTTGCATTGTGTGTATGGTATATGACTTGTGTGTATGCAGTGTATGTTGTAACTGCGGAGCAACGCCGCCCCGTTGTTGTATATGCGGAGCAACGCCACCCCATTGTTGTATATGCGGAGCAACGTCGCCCCGTTGTTGTATATGCGGAGCAACGCCGCCCCGTTGTTGTATATGCGGAGCAACGCCGCCCTGTTGTTGTATATGCGGAGCAACGCCGCCCCGTTGTGTTGTATATGCGTAGCAACGTACGCCGCGATTCGTCCTAGCGAGAACGACGATTCGCCCTAGCGAGAACGACGATTCGCCCTAGCGAGAAGGGCGAATTCGCCCTAGCGAGAACGACGATTCGCCCTAGCGAGAAGGGCGAATTCGCCCTAGCGATAACGACGAATTCGCCCTAGCGAGAACGACGATTCGCCCTTCTCGCTAGGGCGAATCGTCGTTCTCGCTAGGGCGAATTCGTCGTTCTCGCTAGGGCGATTTTTCCTTCTCGCTAGGGCGAATTGTCGTTCTAGCTACGGTGAATCGTCGTTCTCGCTAGGGCGAATTGTCGTTCTTGCTAGGGCGAATTGTACATATATGACTTGTTTACATATATGAATTGTTTATATATATGACTTGTTTACATATGTGACTTAGATTTTGTTAAATTTGTTAGATATGGCTGCCCCGGGAGACAACATGGATGAAGAAATGATGAATATTATTGCTGGAGGTGATGCGCAGGATGTTGATGACGGAAGTCAATATCTAGCTCTTGAAAATGAGCAAGAAAATGTTTTGCAAGAAAATACAGGTGAGGTATATATACTAAATATATATTATATGTGGAATATTGTATATATTTCTGTGTACAAAAGATATTTATTTATTATTTTTTTATATGTAGCCCTCTAGATCGGTGACCACAACGGCGAAGAGCAAAAATGTTCGAGGACCGAAGAAACCACTGGAGGGCCGGTACATAATATCGGAATTCAAGATCGAGACAGGCGAACCACTTGGTCCACATAAAAGGAAATTTGTGGAACACTGTGGGTACCTTGTAAGGGGCAGAATTCCGATCAGTATCCGTGAATGGAAGAAAAAGATCAACGAGCCTGATGTTAGTTTTGTCCCTGATGTTGACAAGAATTTGCTCTGGAATGATATCCTTGCCCATTTCACGTTGCAAGCGGATGATTATGATGATATCAACGATGATGAATTGAAGGAGCTAGTTCGATCGTGGGCTATGAAGAAGATGGCCACACAATTCTAGACTTGGAAGAAATACCTATACAACACATACATCAAGAAGAACGAAACGCCGAATTGGGTTACTGCTAAGGGCCCGATCTCGAAACAGAGGGCCTATTGGAATGCTTTCGTACAGTACAAGACATCAGAAGAGGGTGAGGCACGGGTGAGAAGGAACCAAGAGAATGCCCGAAAAAAGGTATACCACCATGACATGGGATCAGGTGGCTACGATACTGCCATTTTGAAGTGGCAAAAAATGGAAGCGGACATTATTGCCAAGGGGATCGAACCAGAATCAGCCAAGTGGCCCCTACGCTCGAAGAATTTGTTTTTCGGTCATGGGGGAAGACTCGACCCACAGACTGGTCGAGCAGTGTATGGGCCAAAACTCGAAACATCAGCACGCCGATTGACTTTTGCTATAGAAGCCAAAGAGATTGGTGCGTTCAAGCCCAATAGAGAGAAGGATGAGCTGACGTATGCCATCAGGACTGCTGAACACACTGGCCGAACCAGAGGCTTAGGATGCAACACTCCATGGGTTCATGGTTTTCCTGATGACAGGGAAACCTACCGAAGCCGCCAGAGAAGCAAGGAGGAGCAAGCAGCGCGGGTGGCAGTGTTGGAGGAAATGGTGCTTGAAGCAAAGGAGCGAGAAAAAGCAATGGAAACAAGAATGCAGGAAGAAATCAGAAAGCAAATGCAGATAGCAATGAGTGCTCAGAGGCAGGCATCAGAGCCAGGAATGAATGTTAATATTAGCCCCCCTGGTCAGTTGAAAAGCAGCTGCGCTTCCACTGAGCTGCCAAAGCAAGATGACGCAGCGCTGCGCTTCCCCGTGGATGATGTCACTATTCCAATGACATCAATTGAGCTACATGTTCCAAGGGGGAATGACACAATCAAGGTCGCTGTCGGTGTTTTTACTCCTCCAGACCCTACCAAGACACCAAGAATCCATGGGACACCAATACAACCTGGATATGCTAGGGTTGCAGTGGACCAAGTGAGCAAAGGTTATGAGGATCTAGTTCTTGACATTCCCGGAGGTGATGGAGAGAAGACTCTAGGAGAAGCAGAGAAGGCATATATACTATGGCGCAAGCGCTACATCATTATCCCTGGGGCGTCTGCTCCACCGCCAGCAGACATTAGGTGCGGACAAAAGTTAACAAAACATTTTTTTGATAATTTTCTATGGGCATGACTAATAATAAGCATTTACTTATATCTGATTATTTTTTGTACTCACAAAGCAGGGCCTCCGCCAACCTAAGTCCAGTTGTTGCTTCTCCCGACCATCATAGTGCTCAGGGCAATGATGACGCCTTCGAAGGCACTGCTGCATCCCCACCATCTCCAACTCCTCCGCCGCCTCCAAGGAAGTCCACAACTCCTCCGCCGAGGTCTCCAACGCCTCCGCCGCCTCCAAAGTCTGCACTGCCTCCAAGGCGGTCACCAACGCCTCCCCCGCCTCCAAGGCGGTCTCCAACGCCTCCCCCGCCTCCAAGGAAGCTAGCCCTTAAGAGGTCCGCCCCACAAACGAAGCCGTTGCCCCGCCCGTCGGCAAAGAAGCAGAAAGCAAGTACTCATCCAGTTCCCCAAAAACTATCTTATGAGAAAAGTGATCAGGAATTAAAGGATGCAGTACAAAAAGATGTGCATGATTTCTTTCAAGGTGTAAAACAGGCACAACGAGCGAGGGACAACCCGGAGAAATCATACTTTTACCTACCTCCGAATCAGCTAAGAAAGAAGGTGGAACAAAAAAAACAGGATTCTCTTAAGAGCGCCGCGAAACAACCGATATCGGACTATGACCGCTCTCTCACCAAGTCATATGAGGCGGCGCAAAAAAAGAAGACAGTAGGGAAAGGTATTGCACAACTCGGACAACAATCGCAACAATCAATCCCCCCCTTGTCGTGCCTAACGAATATGGTTCAAACTTAAACTTAATGGAGGAGGTAGGCGGCTATGAGTCGTTGCTTCAGTTTTATCACAACACTGGTTTGAACCTTGCCCAAGTGCTCGCTGAAGGACCATCTGCTCCGGAAGTGGATCCTTACAAGAAGTTTGTAGCAGGCCAGAGTCTATACAACCCAGAGAAATTAGATGAACTGGGTACGCAAATGTACCTGCTAAACGAGTGGTACATGTCGGCGTCTGCTACGGGACAAATCTATATTTCTGTCAGAATTAGAAACCACCATTACTTCTGTGGCAATGACATTATCTATGTCGAGCTTCCAGAATTACACCAACTATGCCACCTGGACTCTCTCGACAAAAGTCTCATTAGCTGCTATTGTCTGTAAGTGTGATTATTTTCTACTATATTCACAATTTCTTTATTATATATTCACAATATATATTCACTATTTTCATGTATGCAGATATGAGATGACAGAACTTAGAAAGAGAAAGGATAATGATGTTGGGTTCGTTGATCCGTATGTTGTATTCAAACACCCTAACCCCCCGAAGGATTATAAGCCAGAACCTGAGAGAAATCTCATGAATTTCTTAGTGAACCAACGCGACAAGAAGGAGATACTCTTCCCCTACAACTTCAAGTGAGTGTTATTATAAGTAATTAATGTCGATCATATATATGGGACATCAATATTTCCTTACTAGCTAGTTACCTCTCTCACACACACACACACATATATATATATATATGTTTATGCAGCAATCACTGGATATTGATGGTCATCGATATGGCCAATAGTAGATTGAAAATCTTAGACTCGTTGAGAAAATCACAAACGGAGTATCAAGACATGATAGATATTATACAAGGGTAATTAATTTAGTTTCTCTATAACAACATATATATATATATATATATATATATATAATATATATATATATAATGGCGCCGATCTCTCAACAATTATTAAAGGTTAAATTATTTTTTTATTTTATTGGGAGCAGGGTTTGGAAAAGGTTAATTGAGGAACAAAAAATGAAACATTGCAAAGAGCCACTGGATGTAATCGCACACAAAGTAAGTACTATAACTACACATTTATATTCAATTAACACCATATGATGATTTCAATTCACCCTAATTGATTTTTTTTCGTAAAAGTGGGTTCTAAGGCAGGAGCAGGGTAACAACTACTGCGGATACTATGTTTGCGAGTTCATCATGGCGTACTCAAAGAGAACTCCTGAAGAGCGTCTCAAAGTACGTATATAAATACTTTTTCCTTCATATTATTTCGATCGTATATTTACAATTTCTTTATTGCTCTCATTTGTATAAGTAATTACATGAGCAATACACATACATATATATATATTAATACTTTTTTCTTTAACTTTTATTGAAGACTGAATGGTTGAGGAAAAGAGTCATACGACTTGACCAACTTAAAGCAATTCGAGAGACTATAGCAGGATTTCTCAATGATCAGGTCATCAACCCCAACGGCGAGTTCTATAATGACCCGAATGAAACGTGGAATCCAAATCTGGAGGAGTGAATTCCTAAGGACCTAAACAATTTATATATCAAACATTTGTAATATATATAGAGTATGGTGTACAAAGTAAGGACGCGTATATTCGTTTGTTATTTATGTACAAAGTTCGAACGAAAACTTACGCGTGCGAAGTACACATATATATTACTATTATATATTACTATTAGCAGCGTATTCGAAAATATATTTTAATATCAAAACTAACTAATCATTAAATGAAAAAAGAAACCAAAAATAGAAACCAGAAAAAGGAAAAAAAAAAGAGTGACCTTTAGTCCCGGTTGGTAACACCAACCGGGACTAAAAGTCCTGCCGCGTGGCGTTGAACGCCAACCCTGGAGACCCCCCTTTAGTCCCGGGCGCCAAGCCGGGACTAAAGGAGGGTACCTTTAGTCCTGGATTGGTGCTCCCGGTTGGGAAACCGGGACTAAAGGGGTTTCCCAACCGGGAGCAAAAACCCTTGCTGCACTAGAATGCTCTTCATCTCACCTGATCCCATCCACTTCATTCGGTTGTCATCGGCATGCACTTGGTGCTCCACACGGGTGCTTGCCGTAGTATGGTGGATATTTAAGTTAAGGAATACCCTTTCATGCCACAAGTATTTGTACAAGTCGACATCATGTATTAATCATTGACGCGAACTACAATCAACACACCGGTAAGGGACTAGATTGCTCGGTATAGACATGCCCAAGATTAGCCTAACCGACCCTTATGTTTGTTGACGCCTAAACCACATGTTCGCACACGAATATGATGCCACCGGCACGCTAGAAAGTGGCGATTTTCGTAGCCTTCCCATGCGGCATGAGCACCATGACATAGGCCGCCATCAGAGCGTGAGTCAGACTCGGACCAAACGGTATGGGGGAGGACGCGCGCGACTTAGCTCGAAATAATTTTTCTTGTTCTATTGCTTATAAAAATATAGCAAAAAAAGATTCAACGCTGGAGTTCGGACCCAGGCCATTGAGCTAAGTCACGCGCGTCCTAACCAGCTAAACCGCAATGGCATTGTTGCATGTTCCTCGGAACAATTATACTTGTTTCATTTTAAACGCCAAGATCTACGGCGCCGAGCTCGACATCCATTTCAAATGCAGACATCATCACTGTAAAAACTGTGACATTGATGATTGGCCAAGCTGCCTTTATGAATTCGTTGTTAAAACCGTCTGGCCCTGGAGATTTGTTGTTGGGCAAAGCCCTGATGACACTATCAATCTCTTCTAAAGTGAAAGGTTCTTCAAGGTGTTGCGGCTGTGAGCTTGTAGTGATTAGATTTTCTGGTTGCATAGTGAAACCACTAAATTCTGTGACACCTAGTCTCTGCCTGAATTTCATTCCACAGGATCTGATCTTTGTCATTGTGATTAGTTACAGTTATCTCCTCAGTTCATTAATCAACTTGTTTCTATGTCTCAAGGTTGCATTGGCATGGAAGAAATGTGTCCCATCATCCCTCAGTTGCACACTTGATGTTGCCCCTTTGCTTCCAATAAACATTCTGCTTTTCTAATAAGTTCAGGAGATGATTTTCTAGTATTTTTCTGAAGTTCCACTCTGCTAAGCTCAGATCTATGTAATCTTCTAGCACTTCTAGAAAGAGGATGACTAGCCTGACATTTGAGATCAAGGTCTTCAGGTTTGTCATTGAGGCCTGCCACTCCTTTAACCTTTTCCTGAGGACCTTTAGTTTAGCAGTAATGTTCTTAGCTTTATCAGTGATATGATTTGGCTGACTCCAGCTCTGTGTCAAGATGCTTTAGAATTCTGCATGTTTCAACCAGAAGTTTTCAAATCAAAAAATTCTACTTCTTGGGATTAGTGTGGAGACAGCCACCAGACATGGGCAGTGATCTGAAGGAACCATATCAAGGGTTTTAGCAGATGTATTGGGGTAGGAGATGGCCCAACTATTTGGGGTGAATACCTAGTCAAGCTTCTCTAGGAGATGAGAGGGTTGCATGTTTGACCAGGTAAACTTTCTGCCTTGTAGAACAATTTCATTATTGCCGAGAGCACTGATTGCAGAATTGAACCTGAACATTTCTGACAGGTCTCCACCAGGTTTATTTCTATCCTCAGGTTTTCTAATGAGATTAAAATATCCTAAAACCATCCAGTTTGTGTTCTCAGGCATTTCAATCTCTTTGAACCAGTTTAGAAATGAGCCTTTCCCTTCTGGTGTACATGGTCGATAAACACATGTAAGGATCCAGTTTGAATTGTCATGTTTGGAGCAGAATTCAACAGATAAATAAAAATCATTGTTGAATAATTTAGCTCCATCAAACACTGAACTTTTCCAAACTATCAAAATTGCCCCAGAGGCCCTAACTGATGGGAGGAACTCAAAAGCATCTAGAGCTGGGGGGCAGATTTTCCTGATGAAAGATACATCCATATTTTCCTTCTTGGTTTCTTGAAGACAGACAACATCACAAAAAGCATCAGTGATCTTGTTTCTAACTGGATCCCATTTTCAGGCAGAATTGATGCGCCTTACATTCCAGGTCAACACATTCCAGTTTTTAGTTAAGATCTGATTCATTGGGAAAAAATGCATTAGAAGAAGTTCACAGATCCATGCTTAACATGTATCAACAACCAGGTCCATAGGATTAACAGCCGTTTGTAATAACTAAACTCACCAAACTGTTGACAGACCAAGATAGGGGCACCATTACAATTACATTCTGTCTGAGTGCTCAAGCTGAGCCAAAAAAAGCTATAAGCCAAAAGAAAGTTGCCCTTAAGGCATCCTAGCTTCTCTCTACTGCATTTCTGTTCAACTGTCATTTTCACCATTGCCCTCAGGTTCTGCCTCTTTCCCTGCAGGCCCACCAGTGTCTCCCTTGCCTTCTTGTGTCTTGCTCTTTTTCCTTGCCACAGGTTCAGCCTTCTTCTTCTTGAATAGCGGTGCCGTCGGCGCGACAAAATAACGTTGCCGCACCACATGCATTGGCGCGGCAACATCTGTCATGTTAGATGGCGTTTCCGACGTGCACACCTTGTCACAGTATTGTTTTGTCGCTCCACCGGTAGTGGCGTGACGAGGCTGAATCTTAGAAAAATCATAACTTTTGATACGACTTCGGATGAAGATGAACTTTATATGAAAATTGTAGATCTCGATGGGATTTATAATTTTTTAGTTTTGAGTTTTTTCATTTGAGGATGTTAAGACGCTAAAAAAAGTAATATAAAATTTCATGAGCATAATAATTGCGTACTAATGCTTGTCGTATTAGAAAAATAATATCTTTTTTCTGTATGGTCTCAAATGAAGATACTTTTTACATAAAATATGTAGATCTCATTGTTTTGAGTTTTTACATTTGATGTCGTTCAGATGCTCGAAAAATGTAAAATTTTAGCAGCATAATAATCGCGTATTAGCGCTTGTTGCATTAGAAAAATAATATCGTTTTTATGTGGTGTCAAATGAAGGTACTTATTATATCAAAGTTGCAGCTCTTAATAAAATTTACAACTTTATAGTTTTGAGTTTTTATATTTGAGGTCGTTAACATAGTCTAAAAAATAATAAAATATTTTAGCAGCATATTAATCATGCACTAGGGTGTTGCCGCCTTACTAAAATTATAATGTTTTCTGTATACGATATTTTTTATATTAATGTTGTATCTAACTATGGTATCAACAGCTTTTTAGTTTTGAGGTCATTCATTTGAGATAGTTAAAATACCCAAAACGTATTAATCATGTATCAAAGCTTATCTTTTTTAGAAAAATCATATATTCCTTATTTGATGTCTCATAAAAATACTTTTCAAATGAAAGTTATGGATCCCATTGAGAGCTAGAAATTTCATATAATAAATATCTTTATTTGACACCATACAAAAATGATATTATTTTTCTAATGCAACAAGCACTAGTACGTGATTTTTATGCCGCTGAAATTTTATATTATTTTTTTAAGCATCTTAATGACCTCAAATATAAAACCTCGAAACTACTTGTAGATCTCATTGAGGGCTACAACTTTGATGTAAATAATATCTTCATTTGACACCATACACAAAAGATATTATTTTTCTAATATGACAACCACCATTATGCGATTAATTTGCTACTAAAATTTTATATTATTTATTGAGCATCTTAACTTCTTTAAATAAAAAAACTCAAAACTAGAGAATTGTAGATCTTATCGAGGTCTACAATTTTCATATAAAAGTTCATCTTCATCTAACGTCATATTAAAAAGTTATGATTTTTCTAAGGTTCAGTCTTATCACGCCACTCCCGGTGGCCCGACAAAACAATATTGTCACGCCAATGCAAGTGGCGTGACAAGATTCTCCACATCGGAAACATCGTCTAACATGGCAGATGTTGCCGCGCCAATTCATTTGGTGTGACCAAAAGGGCCAGATCGGCAAAAAAAATTTGGGAGCAATTATTATTAAAATATTGAATAAAAAAGATTAAAAATAAAAAAATGCCCACGCTGACGGAGTGGTGGATGTTGATATATAAGTTGACCCACCATCTGACCACCTAACACAATAGTGACGCGAGAATAGTGGTAGACTTTTGTGACCTGTTAGTTTTCTAGATAACAGAAAAAATCGGCGTCAGACTTCTTCGAAGAAGCATCAGACCGAAGTTCTTACACTTGCAAGCGCACACACATCCTCCATACATATTATCTCCACTGAGCGTGTATTTTCTACAGTAAAATATTTCATAGGACAAAATTTGAATGTTAAAATGATTAGTATTTTGAGACGGAGTAAGTAGGATATATCGTAGTTTAGTGTGGCATGATGACATCCAAGGGGCCAGTGCCTTTCCTTGAGCTTTCTAGCTCATTTCGGGCCACATAATTTCTCGGCCTGTTACCGTCGTACAAAAAAAAATGAAATTAGTGCCCCCCCACCCCCGCCATTTCGGTCAGCTTGTTACCGTCGCATCTCGGAAGTTCACAGCGCAAATTCGAAGAAGCTCTGGTTCCAGTTCGAGGACAAGTCATCTGCACGGTGAGATCTCGTTCCCCATATACACTGCTACAAAAAGCATTTTTAGGGGCGGCTGGTAACCCTTTGTAGGGACGGTTTACTCAGCCGCCCCTACGCAAGGGTCTCTACAAATCATGCATTTGTAGGGGCGGTTCCCAAGCCACCCCTACAAATCTATTTGTAGGGGCGGCTGGTAATACGAGCCGCCCCTACAAATCGATTTGTAGGGGCGGCTGTAGTACTAGCCGCCCCTACAAACAGGTATTTGTAGGGGCGGTTCAATCTAGAACCGCCCCTACAGTACGTTTTCCCGTCAATTTTTTTTTCAAATTTACAATTTAAAATCACGTTGCCGAACGTCCCACGACCAACGTTCCGAACCGCGTTCGTGTTGCCGAACGCCCCGCGACCAACATTCCGAACCACGTTCGTGTTGCCGAACGCCCCGCGACCAAAGTTCCGAACCACGTTCACGTTGCCGAACGCCCCGCGACCAGCGTTCGCGTTGCCGAATGCCCTGCGACCGCGACTACAAGCACAAGAGTATTCTATAAACTACAATTACAAGTCCAATTCACAAGAATATATACAATTCATCATTAAATATACAAATTCCATACACATTGTTATCAACGTCCTAGAGCTAGCCTTTCAGTCTCACGAAGGTGTTGGTACTGAGGATTTCTACCTAACTCAGACTCTCGGTCATGGTAGGCGCCTCTGACGTGTACAATCTGATCCAATATGAAGTTGCAAAGGTCGCTGACGAGCTCTAAGAGTTGGTCATCCTTGTATGGGTCTCTTTTCATTCCTTTCTCTTCTCTCCACTACAAGAGAACAAGTTTTGGTTTAGTATTTCATACCATTTACGAAGTTTTTATACTATGGGTGAAGAGGTTCAAACTTACCCTTAAGGGGTCTCCTGTAGGCACCGGTGTTACTCATCATAGAATATATATATAGTATCCACAATGTACACTCCCAGACTTCTGCTTGGGGCACTATGTGTTTTGCATATGAAAATGTTAAGTAATGCTTTTGACAGCCATGTAATGGAGTACTGAAGAAGTAAGTTACACTTACCGCACATAGTGTTTTTATAGTCAACTTTTCCTTCCTTGCTGAATCATGCCTTCCATAATGATTAGTGACATAGAACCTAAATGCCCTGTTCGAATTATTTTAGCAAATACAACTTGTTAGTATCCAAAAGTGAACGTTACAAGTATGTATACAAATATATAAGCTAATGAGGATTGTCGATATGTATACGTCTTGAGAATCGATATGAAGTCTTTGTATGTCACCGTGTCCTTATCTAATGAATCAAAGACCCATGCCATGCTCCTCCCGACATCGACGGCTATACAAATCCAGTGGTTGCTGCATGGATTTAATCATAGAACTAGATAAGCTCTTTTGCATCGAATAATATATATCGAACAAAGCTTTAAGTATAGAGTTGAGCTTACTCGAAGTTGTATGGTAGCCATATAGTAGAGTGTTGTTGGAGATTTTTAAAAGCCAGGGCAATGTATGCCGCAACCTTAAGGGACTCTTCCCTTAGTTTCGCCGTACGGATGTGCTCTTTCTCCCGAAGAGTCTTTGCAGCAGCTAGCTCTTTGGCATCCAGTGTCCACCGTTTAGGGTAATTGAAATTTGTTTGGGCTATAGCTTGAGGGTCCACATACCCGGCTTTCACACTTGGCATTTGTTTGACAATGTGCACTTGCATTCTACAAATCACGGCGTGGGTTAGTTACAACAAAATTCAAAGATTACATTCATAGCATATCGGAAGGACAAGGACTTACAAGCACCACGTGCGAATTAGATTCATCTCCATTTCTCACGGGTGAAAGCATGTCTGCATGTCATTGAAGTCAAAGACAATTTTCCCGGCTGGGCTTCCAAATGTGCCGGTAGGAAAGCATGCTTGTATGATATCTATGCTCGTTGGGAGAACACGCAAGTACCAATCATGGAACCTTCTCATTCCAAGTGGTAGGCGCTGGATGTCCCAGTTTGGTAGGAAGGGCTTGCCTCTTTCATATGTTTTTGGGCAATCCTTTGACCATTTGATGGCATCAACATTTGGATACTGCTTTACAATTTGGTGGAGTTTGCTAGTGACAGCCTCCTCAGAACCCTGTGATGGGACTTTTTTAACTTGGTTCTCAGGCTTGAACTGGTCATGGGAATACCACTTGGACACCAATGAGACGTCTTTGATCGGAACATAAACTGGCCTTATGATGATTGGATGCTTCTTTCGAAGTTCCCATTCAGGCACGTCCTCATCTTCTTCAGGAGGCACTCGTTGTTCATGTATCGGATGTGCTTGTTGAGAAGACTATGGTATCTCATGATGCACTTGCTCGGTACGAGCTAGAGAAGGCTATGGCATCTCATCAGGCACATGCTCGCTAGGAGGCGGGGAAGAATGTGGCATCTCAGGAATGTGGGGGTCACGAGACGGTGAAAATATCTCCCCGACCTCAACAACTCGCTCCAAATTTGGGAGAGGGGGAGGTGGCGAAGAAGCAGTCAATATAATGTCCCATTTGTGCCAGAGGATGAACTGCCCCATAACGTCTCCAAGTAACACTAGCCCCTCGGGAGTTGCGTAGTCTATCCTCCACTGCATGAACTCGGGCTTCACTGTATGCACCTCGACCCTAGTGTAGTCCGGCGGTATCTTATTATTGTGGTGTAAGCCACCGGGAGGATGTGCCACATCCGTTGCCACCTCCATCACAGTGTTCTGCCGACCGCTGAGAAACACCAAGGTGCAACTAGTTGGTTCCCGTATGTGATCGACTGGGGTTGTGGCTGCAGTGGAACCTTGGCTGCTAGGAACTTTTGGAGGGCTGCCAACTAATGCTAGTTCTCCCGGCGGCATCACTAATATCCGTGGCTCCGTAGATAGTCCTTGCTCCTCCAGCGCCTTCTCAACTAGAGCCTTCACTTGGAGCTTAAGACTAGTCTCCCGGTCTCGGCCATGTTTCTTGTACATGTGCCTGTCCTCTTCGAATCTTTGCTTCCAGGTCATCCTTTTTCCTAGCCCCCTGGTGCGGCCTGTGTGCTCCTTGTTTTCCAAGCCAAGGCTAAACTCGTCCCTCTCTTTGGAAGGATTGAATGAGTCCTTCTCCTTGTCTTCAGCATATTTCAGTATCCTTGATACCGCCTCTTGGGTCTCTAGCTTATCAAACTTAAGATTACTGCCGGATGATTCTGTACTCCTCGCATATATCCAATTTCTTGAGCGTACCTTCAAATTCGTCACATCGATATTCCCAGTAGCTGCGGCCTCTTCGTCCATCTTCCTAAACTGCTCTTCCTTGGCATAGTAGCCACCGTGGACTAGATGATGGTGGTGTTTGTTCCTCTTCGCTAGCTCGGTGTTACGGGTACTGAGCTCCAATGCCTCCGGTGAAGTCTTCTGAGCCACGAGCTCCTCCCATTGACTAGGAGTTATTTTGCCGAACTCGTTGAAGGGAGTTAACCCCTTTTGGTTATACTTCGTGTTGAGCTCTGACCTCCAACGTCGGAATGACTCTCCCATCACCCTGATAGCATTTTTTTTACCAATTCGTGCTTACCCTCCGGAAATCTAAAATTGACCTTCAGCTGCTTATCCCATAGTGCATTCTTTGTGTTCTCTGGTACCTCTTTCCAGTTAGGGATTGCTGGGTTCAATTTATCTCTTACTAGGGCCTCGATCGCATTACAGAATCGTCCTCTTAATTCCTTCGGCTCAAGGATCTCCCCTGCTAGCCCGACCTCCGTTATCACATAGCATGCCTTATCTGGATATAGATTTCCTTTTCTATCCCCTCGTTTCCTCTTAGGCTTGGTAGTCGTGGTTGTGTCTTGAGTTTGTGGAGCAGTGGCATCATGATCCGTCTCTGTGGCTGTTGCCTCTGCTCTCCTTTCCTCTACTCCGTCTTGTCCAGCGAGATGTCGCGGACATCGACATCGTCTTTTTTGAGTTTCAGGAGGGACCTGTATATACAATAGGTCAAAGTGTTAGTAGAGGTAACACAGCCAAAACTTTAGCAAAATTTACAAGCTAAGGCTTTTTCCCTACGTCCTCGTTCGGGTCAAAATCCTTGTCCAGATCTTCCTCCATTGGCCTCCTTCTGGCTTCACGTGGGAAAGGATCCTCGGGACTTTCATATCCCTCTTCTGAGTCATCATCATCATTATCCTCTTCTTCTTCGCCTTCAGCAGCCTCTCCTTCGGGGCCTTCCTCCTCGTCACACTCCTCCTGAGTAAGCATCACTTTTAGATCCTTTTCTACCTCGTTATCGAACTGTTCCTGAGTAAGGTGGTCCTCTAGTGCTTGCTCCTCAAGGGTTGGCTGTTCATCATGCTCAAGGCATCGGGCTGCACTGTCTGGTGTCCGCGACATTATTCCGCGCTTTGTTCTAAAAGATGCAAGAAAGTGTGCTTTAGATACGCGAGAAGGTATAAGAAATAAAAAAGGGCTATAAACCAAAGTAGTTCTATAAAACAACAATATATCAAAAAAACTAGTAGTCGCAGTAGTAGAGGCATCAGAAACATGTCAATCATCATCTGATCTTGAACTTGGAGCATCAAGGCATCATAACAGAGAAGAGAAGAGAAGGTAATGTAGGGGCGGCTGCTAATGATGCCAAGTTCCTCACAAGTTCTTGATCATCAGCTCATATTCCATATAATGTATGGACTTGGACAATTTTATCATCGGCAAAACAAAGGAGAGGAGAGGGGAGATTTGGCAAAAAAAAAAACAGCTGCTTAGCAAACATAGTGCAGCAGCTGATGGCAAAAGACAGGACAACAAGTCCTGGGCGAGTCCTGGGAGATTTGACAAAAAAAGGAACAGCAGCCAACAGTTAGTAGCTAGAAGTAGCAAGTAGTAGTAGTAAGTAGAAAGTAGTTGAGGAGAAGAGAGGTGAGAGAAGAGAGGAGAAGAGAGGTGAGAGAAGAGGATCAAGGACAGTTAGCTGTCTTCAATGATCACAATGATGAAGTTCTGGAGGCAAGGTTCAACTTTTAGGAACTCATTTATATTGAAGATGCATTTGTAGATAAAAGCAACTTCGACAAAGCAAATAACGGAGCATGGACATAGTTATTTGCACTGCAGCAACTTCGACAAAGCAAATAACGGAGCTATGTAATCAAAACCATAAAAAATACTGATCATAGTTATTTACAATGCAGGAACTTTGACAAAGCAAATAATGTAGTTATGTAATCAAGACCATAGAAAATATTGATTGGAAAGGAAGAAAGCAATAGCCTATTTCAATAACCCGTGAAAGCAGCACGTGTAGGAATATTTGCCATATCAAACATTCAGGAGCAATCTAAAAACACACAGTTTATTAAACTCTATGTAATTAAAAGTAGAGTTAAAACCACATATAATTGTAGGCTACCCCTAATTCATATTTCCATTGCACAGAAGTAGGAGAATAGATAGTATACACAAGGTATTATATATGTGCCCCTTTATCAAAATGGACTTTAACTAAAACATGGTTCAGTTAGTTATAGGCCCATCAGCAAGTCAAACCACATAAGCTTGCTGATCGCGGCACTAATAGTTTTAAATTCCTGTTGATACCATATATTACAAAAGTAGAACATGCAATCTTAACAAATTGCATGTAATTCTAGACCGGGCATCATTGTAATTCTATTAGGCATAAGCAAATTGCTGTTTTATACTAAATAAATAAAAGTATTCTGAAGCATCCCATAATATCTAGACCGGGCAACCTGGACACATGCAGTGCTAACCATAGACCATACAGGCATACAGCATCTCATTTTGAGCTGATGTATTGTAATTTCTGTATCATTTGTTTTTAGGATAAGTCTCTGTTAGATCATTTTCTGTTCACTGCTGAAGTATGCTCTAGATCTTGCGCCTTTTCCAATCTCCCTGGCCATGTTAGTCTTACTTTATCCCAAAGATAATTTTCCATGACCTTTTGTGATGCAACCTTAAGATTTGTAAATTAGTTATGTGCCAGTCATGATTTCAGCAGCCTAGGTAGAAAAATGTGCACTACTGTGTGTGGCTAACTAAACAGCAATTAGTAGCTGACAATGAAGGTTGTCCACTTACTCCACCTCTTCAGAAATGGCATATCTGTTTGGTGCTGCTTACATAGAAGCGCATTTTAACATGAGAGGAAATGCTCAATTTTTGATAGTTTGTTCTTCTAGCATTAGAACTGTATTTTTATTGGCATCAATGCCAGCATAAATAGGCTAAACTATGGCAAGCTACCATTGAAGCAGTGCTGTCTTGAGTTCATGTCGTGTGGGGTCAAATGCACAACTGTAGGTTCATTATAGTGCAACACTGACACTGGAAATGGAAGGCATGATCCAATAAGAATTCATCCAAAAAGTGGTTTAGCAGTTGCATTACAATCGGCTTATACTAGAAAGCTGTACGGTTTATGTTAACTTTGCATGTGTGGGGATTGTAATGTAACAAAATTTCTTTGGAGTACTTGTAGTTAGTACAAAATAACAATTTTAGATACAAATGTCCGATGAGTAGTTGTAGTTATGAAATTTTAGATGTGAAAACCAATTCCTCATGAGTTTGAACTTTCAAAGAAGTTGAAATTTTGCCAAAATTTTTGTTGTTTTACCTACATGAACATATGATTGCAGTACATTGAACACTACAAGTACGATGCATCTACACAGGGTGACGAAAATCAAAACGCTCAGTGACCATTTCATAGTTTGCTCTTGAAGCATGAAAACTACATTCTGGCATCAATCTCACTGTAAGAAAAGCTGAAATGTGGCAACCAATGGGGAGAAGGAATTACAGGAAATCGGAGTCCCAGTGTGGAATCGACCCAATCTCGACCAACCTAATCCATTTATCGGCTGAGATCGACGGAATAGCTGCAAGCACACGTACCTGACGAAATCGAAGAAGAGAAATAGGTCTACCGCCACCAAACGCCGCCAATATACACCGCCGCCGTGCACCCCCAAAAGCAGACGAAAAACTTGGGTAGAAGGGAACCCGCCGACTGGAGAAGTCGTCGCGTCTCCGGCAGCCAACCCGAGCTGGATCGATGGAGCCGCTGCACCGAATCGGGGAGGTTCGCTGCCGCCGCACCAGTTCGCGCCGCCACTGGTCCGGATGAAGAAGAGCCGATAACTAGCATCGGAGCAGGAGCAGACGCTACCCACTACCCCACGCCGAGGAAGGCTGATCAGACGCTTCACAACATCACACGTCGCCGCTCCTCTAGAAACCCTAGGGCAGGTGCACGGGAGGGGGCGCGGGAGGGGCGAGGGGGCGCGAGTGCGGGGAGGTGGCGCGGAGATGGGGCGCGCGGGTGCGGGAAAGGGGCGCGTGACGGCGTCGGCGGAGAAGGGGCGCAGGCCGGTGTCGGTGGGGCAGCCTGACGGCGACGGAGGAGAAGAGAGCGCCCAAATGAAGACAACACCTGTGCGCCCTCTGTTTTATATACAGGATGATTTGTAGGGGCAGTTTCTGATCCAACCGCCCCTAGAAATGTATTTTTATTTTTTTAAATTGTTAATTCTATATTATAAAAACAATTGTGTATATATAAAACAATTGTGACCAAAATAAAAGCAATATAAAAACAATTGTGTATATGCACAAATATAATATTTTGTGTTATTCTATATATGAAGAAATATATATATATAAACAATTGTACACAAAACAATATAGAAAACAAAAATTAAAAATTTGAATTTTAAAACTTTGACTACAATTTTATGACATTAAATGAAATAAAATGAAAATGTTGTAAACATAAAAGTTGTATAACTCATCAACATGTACAATTTTTATTTTGGTCATCTTGTCATGTGACTTTGTTTGAACGATTCAAATTTTGAAATTCAAACAATTTCAACTTGAAACAATATTTTGAAAGAGTAAATGATGTTCAAATAGAGTCATCTGGATGTTGCAAAGGGTAGTCTCACACACATGCATAAAATGTAGTCTCACACACATACAAAAATATGTAGTCTTACACACGTACATAAATATATAGTCTCACACGCATGCATAAATGAAGTCTTACAAACACACACTTACACAAACACTCCACGTTCAACAACTAGCTAGCCCGCTGTAACGACTTTCCCCTTGACACCTTTTCGTTCCCATGGCATTATGTCTTTGGGGAGGTTCTTTTCCACAACACTGATCTTCTTAGGAAAGTCTGTGAATAACGGCATCTTATCGTAGTTATTGTAAGCTTCAACATCGTCCATGCCATCAACTCCAATAATGTGTTGTTTTCCGGAGGCAACCATGTGTTTTGTCTTCTTCTTCGAGGGGAGGTTACTTTGTGGGTCAGACATATAGAAAACTTGTGCGACACATGAAGCGAGCACCCAAGGGTCATCTTGGTAGCCTAGATTCTCGAGGTCCAGGACTCTCGATCCAATCTCGTTCAGTTGGTGTTGTTTGATCCAGCGGCATCGAAACAGGGCCACTATTATATCCCTTCCATAGTCAAGTTCCCATATCTCTTCAATGATGCCAAAGTATTGGATCTTTCGCCCTAATCCATCGAGAGCCTCTATTCGAACGACGCTATTTTGGTTCACATATTTACTATCCTTTGCGTGGGTACAGTACATATACCCATTGATGTTATAAGCATTCCAAGATGTCACTTGTCTCGATGGCCCCTCCGCCAACCTACTGATGGTAATAGAGTCTATGGTTTCTCCAGGCGGTATGTTTTGGTCCTTCAGCCATGTAGTTAGTCTTGCTTGTGTTGTTTCATGACCCAATCATCTGAACGGCCATTTCTCTCTGCCATAATGATAGCCAAGTGTTCATCAATATACGGTTGCATCAGTTGTGTACTCTGCAAGACACTGTAATGCGCTCGACTCACCTCTTTGTAATCATGGTCGATGAACACTTTTCTACCACTAGTGCCCTTCCCAGCCAGCCTACCCTTGTGATGAGAATCGGGTTTACCAATCCCTTTCTGTACTTTTAGGTACTCTTGACAACACTAGACGACTTCTTCAGTACTGTAACCCTCTATCATGGAGCCCTCTGGGTATGGTCGATTATGCACGTATCGACTTAGAACCGACATGAATCGCTCGTAGGACCACATTTCATGCAAGTAGCAAGGGCCAAGCGCTTGTATTTGATGAACCATGTGAATCATGAGATGTGGCATTATATCAAAAAAAGCAGGAGGTAAACACATCTCCAGTTGGTTTTGTGTCTCCACATATTCATGTAGGTCACTCAGCTCTTCCTTGCTAATCGTCTTCTGTGAGATCTTCAAAAAGAAGTAGCACATGCGGGTGATGGCCATTTTCAAAAACTCTGGCTTTATAGCCCTGATTGCAATAGGTAGAAACACTATCAGCATCACATGGCAATCGTGAGCCTTGCAGTGTGTTATTGACAAGTCCTTCATCGACACTAGCTTCTTCACATTTGCTGAAACCCAGTCGGGACTTTGATCCCCCTCAGGAAAGTGCATATAGCTCTCTTCTCGTCTGGTATTAAGTTCAAGCACACCGCGGGCAGATTGTATTTTCCATTAGCCTCAGGTACCGGGTGAAGCTATGGCATCACGTGTAGCTGCACCATGTCTTTTTGTGCTTTCAGACCATCCTTTGACTTGCCTGTGTCCATCAAGGTAGCAATGAGACTCTCAAAGACATTCTTCTGCACGTGCATAGCATCAATGGCATGGGGGACCTCCAAGTCTGGCCAATAAGGCAGATACTGAAAGAAGATCGATTGTTTCTTGAAAGGTACGCCTTCGACAGGAGGTGTGCGTCTATCTCTGTTCGTCCCATCCGGATTCTTCTTTCCATACACGACGCGTATGTTTTTCACCATTCTGTACACGTGTTCTCCGTTATGATGTCTCTCCAGAGGGGGTTCAATCTCCGGGGCGTTGTCATAAAATCTAAAGAATAATTTGCTGCGGTACTTGTGACTTGTCTTTAAGAAGCGTCGGTTCCTTAGGTAAACTATCTTCTTGGATGCATCCAGGTACACCCATGTAGTACCATCCAAGCAAACCAAGCATCCCGTCTTCCCTTTGATCTGTCCAGACAAAGCAAACAGTGTGGGGTAATCATTGGTAGTAACAAATATTATTGCTCTACATATGAAGTCCTCCTTTCAGAACGCATTGTACATCTGCTCCCCATGCCTCCATAGCCTCTCCATTTCTTGCATCAAGGGCTCGAGGAACATGTCTATATCAATGCTTGGTTGTTTAGGGCCAGAAATAAGAATAGTGAGGAGAAGGTACTTTCTCTTCTGACACAACCATGTTGGGATGTTGTACATGGTCAAGATCACTGGCCATGTGTTGTGGTCGCTCATCCTCTCATTGAAGGGATTCATTCCATCGGTGCTCAAGCCAAACCGTACATTCCTTGGGTCATCGCTGAATTCTTTGTGCTTCTCATCAAACCTTTGCCACTGACTACAATCAGCCGGGTGTGCAATCTTATCATCATCCACCTTGCGCTCATCATCCCACCATGTCATGAGTGCGGCTTCTTTAGGGTTTAGGAAGATACGTCTCAAGCGGTCGGTCACTGGCAGGTACCACATTACCAGGGCAGGAATTCTTCTCTGCTTTGCATCGTTGCCTAATGGAGTGTCCTCTGGGGGCTGAGATTCTTGTACCGCCTTTTTTGTACCCTTCTTATTCCTCTTTTTCCCCGTGGAGGGTTCATCCCCACCGTAAAGGTCATTGTTCTTGTACTGGCTGGCCCCACACCGGGGACATTTATCCAGTGACTTGAACGTTTCGCCACGAAAAAGTATACAGTGGTTGGGGCATGCATGGATTTTTTTAACCCCCATTGTCAATGGACTTATGACCTTCTTCGCTTGGTATGTGTTGGCGGGAACTGAGTTTGGTTGTGGCAGCACCCATGATAGGAGATGCAATAGATCATTGAAACTACAGTCTGACTAGCCGTACTTAGCCTTCAGGATGAGCAGCTCAAGCATGAAACGTAGCAATGTCCAATGTGTCGAACAACCCTTTTCAACACCATACACAGTCTCCTTTGATGCTTTTGTCACCCTTTCTAAATTTTCTAGACCTTTCGGGCTATTTAGTAAAATCTCTAGTCTAAGGGCTCGAATCATGTCCTCCAAATCATCTTTATCCCCGACACATGCTCCACCATCATTATTGGCACCACCTTCATCGTTACCATCCCAACCACCAGCATCACCACCTTGTTCATTACCAAACTCGAAATCCATTCGTGCATCAAGCTCTGTTGAATATTGGGACATGGATTCTATGGTTTCGTCGTCGTATTCCTCCTCATCCTCGTCGTTAACAATAACCGTTTCACCATGATGAATCCACACTGTGTACTCCTCAACAAATCCTCGCATAATCAAATGTGATCTGATGATAGCCACATCTGTCCATGCCATACGGTTCTTGCAATCTTTACAGGGGCAAATAATTGTATCCTTATTCTCTTTCAATGTCGTTGCATGCTTCTTTGCGGTTTCAATAAATTTATCCACCTCTTCACGGAAACCTGCCTTGAACCTTAACGAACCATACATCCAAGAGTTCCTGTACTCCATCTTTTACAACAACAACAAAACAAACATTAAAGGACTACTTATTCAGATATATATAAAAATGAATCAAATTAATAATTACTTGATAATAAATGTATATACTTCAGATATATATGAATATAATAAATCTACTATAATTACATGAAGCATACAAACACACCATGGTAGAGGAAAATTAATTAATGGCCCATTTATCCATAAATAATTTAAATACATATCTATTGATTACAATAAATAATTTCAAAGACAACAATTATACTTTACCCAATATCTTTCATACAAACCCTAGTCCAATTTCATCAAACATAAATTTACAAAAACAAAATTAATAAAAAAACCAAACCCTAGATCTAGATCCACATGCACATCAAACATCCATAAAACTAACTAATTGTTCACTAAAATTAAGAAACATGGACCAAATAAGGGTATGATCTTGTTCCCCTCCCTACCCCAGTACATCTAAAACTTGGGTCTAATTTGCTTCATAAGTAGCTCAAGCACCATAGAAGAGAGAGAAAAACAAAACTCTAATTACTCACTAACCAACCATTAAAACTTCAAAAAAAGTGTGAAATAGCATTTTCTTACCTTCTACAACCTCTCCACCAAAGGATTTGAGACCAAAACCTTCCCCCCCTTAATAGAGCAATTTTTGGGAGGTGCCCAAGGCCTCCCCACCTTTCTTTCACGGGTTGGAGTGAGTGACCCGAGGAGGAAGAATGTTCTGCAGTGTTTTTATATGTGGGTCATTTGTAGGGGTGGCTGGTGATTGAGCCGCCCCTACAAATCAGAGGTATTTTATACCACTACTACAGAATGGACTTGTTGTCCCGAGCGGTAACGGCCTTTAGTCCCGGTTACCGCGCCGGGACAACGATCCCGGGACTAAAGAGGGACCTTTAGTCCCGGTTGGTGTTACCAACCGGGACTAAAGGCCCTCCAGCCGAGCAAACGTGGCCGCACCCTTTAGTCCTGGTTGGTAACCCCAACCGGGACTAAAGGTTCCTTTTTTTTCTTTTTTTTATTTAATTTGTTTTCAGTTCAGTTACACGTATTTGTTTAATATATAATATGTTTTTATGTACATATTCTACGCTGCTAATATAAATACACGCACGCATATAATTACATCTAATTCTCATCTCGAGCATTATTATATTCGAATAAAGTATGAACCTATATATATTATAGATATATATATGTATATATACAACACTTTCATAATCTTGTTCTCGAAAATAACGATATCAATAAACATTTAATTTACATCATTTATTCCTTAGGATCAAAGTAGAACTCGCCGTTGGGATTTAGCACTTTTTCTAGAAGATATCCTGCTATTGACTCTTGAACTGCTTTTAGATGGTCTTTTTGCATGACCCTTCGTTTCAACCATTCAGTCTTGCATTTGAAATAAAAGGAAAAGTATTAATACATATATATATATATATTCATTTAAAAATAAATAAAAAATTGATATATACATACTCTAAGGATATCTTTAGGAGTTCTTCTTATGTGCGCAGTGATAAATTCACAAACGTAGTATCCACACAAGTTATTACCTAGTTCCTGCCGCAAACACCACTGTACGAGAAGAAGATTATTCTCATCATCTCACATGTAAATTGAAGTACGATATAGTACTTAAACACGTGGGGAAGTGTATATAGTACAACTTACTGGTATTTCAACTACATTAAGTAGTGCCTTGCAATCCTTGCGATGTTGCCGAATAAACTCTTTCCAAACCCTGTGCGACCAATAATGTACGATCGTTAATAAATTATGGCAAAGTCTATTCAATAATAGTTGTGCGCGAGAGATCGAAATTACCCCTGGATAATGTCTATCATATCTTGGTATAGTGCCCGCTCTTTTCTCAACGAGTCAAAGATTACTAACCGACTTGAGTTTAACTCAATGACAATGAGTATCCAGTGAAACCTGCATTGGTTTATACACACACGTACATGCATATAAGTTGTATTGATATTACATAAAATGTGTAGACTACATTATTATTAACACTTACTCAAAGTTGTATGGGAAAAGTATTGTTGTCTTGTCGTGCTGCTTCACGAAGAACATCATGATATTCTCCTGTGCTTCAGATACCCACCGCTCCTTGACAATAATATCGGTTTTGAATACGATATAAGGATCAATGAAGCCAACACTGGTGTCTTATATTCTTTGGAGCTCTGACATCTGGAATCTGTATATAAATATAAGTTACATGTAAGGATAATTATATACACATACGCATGGAAGTGAGTTTATTAAATAAAAGTAAGAATCACTTACAAACAAAAGGAGCTAATGATTGATTTGTCCAGAGCGTCCAAGTGGAATAGTTGATGCAATTCTTCGAAACTAATATGTAAGATGTCATCGCCACGGAAGTAATGATGGTCTCTAAATCTGACAAAGATCCCCTGCTCACCCCTGCCACACGCCTGCATGTACCACTTGTTGAGCAAGTATATTTGCGTACCCAATTCATTCAGAGCCGCAGGGTTGTACAGACTTTTGCCATATTTATAAGTCTTCCAGGTATCAACTTCCAGGTTCTGGATTGGAGCTTTGCCCGTCAATTGATCCAAGGTTAAACCAGTATCTTTAAAAAAAGCATTAAGGGCTTGAACCGACACTTCTCTAGAGTTGTCTGGTCGATAGACTTCTATGTTGGAACCATATTCATTAGCAACAACAAGATTTTGCATTGGTTGCTTCTGTTGTCCGAGCTGTGGGACATCCTTCCCTGATGCTCTTTTCCTTTTCTTACCTGCATCATGTGACTTCACGAGGGAGCGGTCATAGTCTGATAGTGGCGAAGGCTTACGAAGTTCAATCATCTTTTTCTTGTGAGCATCGACCTTCTGCCTCAGCACCTCTCGTGGTAGGTAAAAGTACGGCTTCTCCTTAAGCTTCGCTTGACTCTTGTTTTTGGTATCTATAAAAAAATCTTTCACTTTTTTGTCTTCTTCAGCTACTATTTGCTCATCAGTCTTTTCAGGAAGTATTTCTTGAGAAATAACTCTTTTTCTCGGGGTCTTCTTTGCCGTCGGGACCTTAGACGTCTTTGTAGTGCGTCGCTGTGGAGGGGGTGGGGGTGGTGTTGGAGACCGGCGTGGAGGCGATGTGGCCGGTGTTGGTGGAGATCAGCGTGGAGGCGTTGGAGATCGTTGTGTAGGCGGTGGGGCCGGTGTAGGAGTTGGAGATCGTTGTGGAGGCGATGGGGCCGGTGTAGGTGTTGGCGATCGCCGTGGGGATGAAGTCGTCTCGCCCCCCGCGACGCTGTGATGAGATGGGGAATGAAAGATTTGGCTAGGCTGGGGGGAGACCCTGCTACAAAAACAAGTTGTGTGTCAATTATTTTTGAAGCCAATAGAAAATTAATGGAAAATAATATTTCATTCACTTTCATTCGTACCTAGGGTGAGGTAGGGGAAGCGGTGGCGCCCCAGGAATGATGATGAAGCGTTTGCGCCATTGAATAAATGTCTTCTCTGCTTCTCCTAGTGTCTTCTCCCCATCACCGCCTTCAATGTCAAGAGGAACATTGCTGTAACCTTTGAGCACTCTATCGACCGAGACGCTAGCATATCCAGGTTGAATAACTGACCCATGAATTCTTGGTGTCTTCGTTCGGTCTATTGGAGATACAACCCCGACAGCCACCATGATTGATGCATTATTACCATCTGGAATGTGCAGCTCACATGTTGTTAGAGGCTCGGTAATGTCATCAACAGGGAAGCGCAACCCAGCGTCGTCTTGAATAATTGGCAACACCGTAGAAGCACAACTGTTTTTCATCTGACCAATGGGGCTAATGGTGACTCCCGGCGTTGATTGCGATTGCATTTGACTCATTGCTAGCTGCACTTGCCTTTTGATCTCCTCCTGCATTCTTGCCTCAAGAGATTTTTCTCGTTCACGTGATTCAAGCAATGCTTGTCGTGACTCATCAACAAATTGCTCCAATGCACGGATTCATTCTGCCTCCTCATCCTTCTTTCTCTGGCGGCTTCTGTAGGTATCCTTGTCTGCTGGGAATACGTGTAGCCAAGGAACCGCCCCATAGCCTCTTGTTCGACCACCGTGTTCGGGATTCTCTAGGGCATATGTCAATTCATCCTTCTCTCGGTTAGGCTTGAAAATACCACTATCAGCTTCTTCCCTAGCACGAGCTAGTCTCTGTGTTGCTCTCTCAATTTTTTGGCCAAAAATTAGCTTGCCAGTGTCTGGGTCTAGGCTTCCCCCATGAGCGTAGAACCAATTCTTCGCGCGTTGAGGCCAGTTCTTCTCTATTGTTTCAGGTATGATTCCCTTGGCAGTAATCTCTGCTTCTAGGTTCTGCCACTTGGGAATAGCACTCCTATAACCACCTGATCCCATGCGATGATGGTATTGCTTCTGTCGGGCATTCTGCCGATTCCTCATCACACGTTCCTCACTGTCTTGAGATGTCTTGTATTCTACGAAGGCATCCCAATGGGACTCCAACTTGATAAATGCCTTAGCATTGAAATTTGGCGTAGCATTCTTCAAGATAAACTTTTTATACAATGTCTTCTTCCAACTCTGGAACAATGTTGCCATCTTCTTCATTGTCCAATCCCTCACTAGCTCCTTCAAAGCATCATCTGCTTGTAATGTGAAATGCTGAGTTATATCTCTCTAAGCTAGGTTCTTGTCACGATCAGATACAAAACTAACAATAGGAGCGGATATCTTCTGCTTCCATTCATGAGCACTAACTGGGATCCTATCCCTTACAATGAACCCACATTGATTGACATATGTCTGAGCATGTGGTCCCAATGGTGTGCCGGTGTCGGTGTCGAATTCTGATATTATGAAACGGCCCTCTAATGGCTTTTTTGGCCCTCGGACTTTCCTACTTTTGTCGGTGGTTGATGTAGATCCAGAGACCAGCTACATGAGTAGAAACACAACGATTAACAACAAATATACGTACGCATGCATCTATAAGAGATGATAGATAATCGAATATACCTCGCCAGTATTTTCTTGCGCGACAATTTGTTGATCTTCAACCACCAGCATATTCAGGATATCCTCATAATCAGCAAAGTACTGACTCGTGTCATCTACATCCACATTGGTGCCGGCGTTGATAATATCCGCCATTATGTCATCACTCAAGTTATCATCCGGAGCAGCCATTTGTATCTTCAAGATAACACATAGATAGAATTACTATGGTACATAACATAAGTACATGTGATAACACATATAGAATTACTAAATCCAATTAAATATAATAACACATAATATTTCATAAGGATAAACAATAATAAGGTATAGGCTTTGGAATCGAATCAAAAACACTTTCAATCCAAAAACATGGAAATAAGTACATGTATATATATACACATATAATGATACAATATATTTTCTCTCTCTCTCAACACATAGAAATAAGTGCATATGTCTATATCTCTAGATATGCATGTGATACACATAGAATGCCTCTCTAGATACAATTTTCTCTCTCTCTCAACACATGAAAATAAGTACATGTATATATACATATAGAAATAATTAAGTACATATGTATACATATAGAATCTCTCTCTAGATATAATATATATAGAGAGAGATATATAGAATATATAATTACTAAATCCAATTAAATAAATCTAACATGAAATTAGATAAACTAGTAATAGATAATACATTTTAATCTAACATATATCAAAAACTATAATAAAAAACTATCTAAAAAACTATCTAAATAAAATACTAATTAAATTTTAATATATTTAATCTAATATATCAAAAACTACCTAAGAAATAACTAAAAAACTAACAATAATAAACTACTAATTAAAATTTAATACATTTTAATCTAACATACAGCCAAGACTTTGTAAAAAAAATCTAAAAAGCATCCGATCGAGAGCATGCAGCAGATCAAGCAGAGTACTCGACGGAGGCCGTACGTTTGGCGCGCGGGAAGCGTCGGCGACGGAGGGTGTGGTCGGGTGCGGCGGCGGAGACGGGATGCGGCGTTGCGGGCCGGGAGAATGGCGCGGCCGGGCGGGGGTAGATGACGGCGGCGCGGCAGAGACGAGCTCGACGACGGCGGATGGCGCGGTCGGGCGGGGCTGAGCGACGGAGGCGACATTGAAGATGAACAGAACAGACATTCGATATATATAGGCCGGGACCCTTTAGTCCCGGCTTGTAACACCAGCCGGGACTAAAGGACATTTAGTCCCGGCTGGTAAGACCAACCGGGACTAAAGGGTTGGACCTTTAGTCCCGGTTGGTCTTACCAGCCGGGACTAAATGTCCTTTAGTCCCGGCTGGTGTTATCAGCCGGGACTAAAGGTATTTTTGGGCGGGCACCGAAATTGCCGCCAACCCTTTAGTCCCGGCTCTTAGTCTGGGCCGGGACTGAAGGCCTGAAAATTTTGGCAACCCGCCAGCGTAATTGGAAAGACCTGAGATTTTGATTTTGTTTAATACTAGGTTAATCAATTAATTCCATAGCAACTTCAATACTTTGCAATATTTATTTTAAAAAATACTATTGATTAACTAATTATTTATTGTAAATAGGAAAATTTTGTAACCTAAAGTTTTTAATTTCTTTTATGAATATAGAATATAAATGTTACTAATACTAAGTATTTTGTTAATGCAAAAATATATTTGTAACTTAAAATTAATAAAACTAATATTATTCGATAGGAAATTTATTATCACATTATTGTAACGTCAATGTTTCAATTTTGTCTCGGTTTTTGACCAAAATTCACAGGAAATTTTTGTTGAACCGATAAAAATAAAGAAAATATAGTATTTTTTGTTTTATAGCTCATTTTTCTATTTTAGAAATTTTTATCAAACACTAGTCACAACTTCTTTAATCTCATATAGACTTTCTAAAACTATGTCACACACTTGTGAAATTTGAACTACATTTTGTTCAAGCTTTCTCAAATGAAAAAATGGCCTATATAAGGATTGTAGATATTGATGAGCTTAACAAACTTGGTATTCAAAACTTTTCAATTTGAGACAATCTAGGGTCCCGAAAACTAGTTTGTAGGCGTTGAAATTTAAAAATCACAAATTTGAACCGTCCAAACTTTCTCAAATGGAAAGTTGACCAAAACAACAATTGTAGATCTTTTTGAGTTTAACAAACTTAGTATTCAAAACTTTTCAATCTGAAGTCATTTAGAGTTCATAATACTAGAGTCAAAGTGTTGTTTTTTCATTTGACCAAATTTGACTTGGTCAAACTTGCTCAAATGAGACACTAAATGACCTCAGATGAAAAAACTCTGAATACCAAGTTTGATCATCTCAACAAGATCTACAATTGTTACATAGCTCATTTTCCCATTTGAGAATTTTTTATCAAACACTAGTCACAACTTCTTGAATCTCATATAGACTTTCTAAAACTATGTCACACACTTGTGAAATTTGAACTACATTTTGTTCAAGCTTTCTCAAATGAAAAAATGGCCTAAAACTATGTCACATCATAGACCATTGCGAGTACATCTTCCCCGGTTCGGTTATGAGGCTTCTTCCGGTGGTCTGGCTTACCTTTAAAATGCTTACCTTTCTTTCTTACTTGGTGATTCAAAGGAAGGAATCGACGATGGCCAAGGTACACGACCTTTCGACATCTTTTCAAATATATACTGTCAAGGTCATCAAAACAATGTGCATGCATTATATCCTTTGTTTGTCTGACCTGAAAGATTACTTAAAGCAGGCCAATCATTGATTGTTACGAACAACATTGCTCGTAGGTCAAAGTGTTCTTGTTTGTACTCACCCCAGACACGTACACCTGGTTTGTTCTATAAAACTAGAAGTTCTTCAACTAATGGCTTCAGATAGACATCAATGTCGTTGCCAGGTTGCCTTGGACCTTGGATGAGGATCGGCATCATAATGAACTTCCGCTTCATGCATAACCATGGAGGAAGGTTGTAGATACATAGAGTAACTGGCCAAGTGCTATGACTAGTGCTCTGCTCCCCAAAAGGATTTATACCATCTGTACTTAAGTGGAACCTTAAGTTTCTAGCCTCATTTGCAAACTCTGGAAATTCCCTGTCTATCGCTCTCCACTAGGACCCATCAGCTGGGTGTCTCAGCATATTGTCTACCTTACGGTCTTCTTTATGCCACCGCAACAACTTTGCATGGTCTTTATTTCTGAACAAACGTTTTAAGCGTGGTATTATAGGAGCATACCACATAACCTTGGCAGGGATTTTCTTTCTAGGACGTTGTTCACCCTCGACGTCACCAGGATCATCGCACCTGATCTTATACCGCGATGCTTTACATACCAGGCATTCATCCAAATTCTCGTATTCATTGCCATGGTAGAGGATGCAGTCATTAGGACATGCATGTATCTTCTAGATTTTTAATCCCAATGGGCAGACAACCTTTTTTGCTTCGTACGTAGTGGTGGGCAATTCATTTGGCTTCGGAAGCATCTTCTTTATAAGGTTCAATAAATTCCCAAATGCCTGGTCGGATATACCATTCTTTGCCTTTCACTGTAGCAATTCCAGTGTTGTACCTAGCTTTTTTTGCCCCTCTTCGACCGTCGGGTATAGCAACTTCCTATGATCCTCAAGCATGCGCTCGAACTTAACTTTCTCTTTTTCACTTTCCAATTCTTGTTGTGCATCACGAATGGCATCGCCAAGAGCATCACCGAGATCATCTTCTACCGCTGCCTCTTCTTCATCTCCCCCCATTGTAGTATCATCAAAGGCACCATACTGAGCAATAATGTCATCAATGTCTAAATCTTCTCCTTCACCTTCTTCCATCATTACCCCGCTTTCTCCATGCTTAGTCCAACATATATAGTTTGACATGAAACCTGACTTAAGCAAATGTGAATGAAGACTCATTGAGCTTGAATATTCCTTTAAATTCTTACATTGGGCATATGGACAGCACATGAAACCATCCCGCTTATTTGCCTCGGCCACACCTAAGAAATAGTGCAAGCCCTCAATAAAGTCTTGGGAGCGGCGATCGGCATTGTACATCCAATGGCGTGACATAATCTGTATTACACGACAAATTATGAAAACCTTGAACATAATTAAGTATTTTATTACACAACATAAATGACACACACACGGTTGATTAATTAACTAAGCCTGGCTACAACGTAACCAATCCCAACTATCACTAAACAAACTAAAATTACAATGCACTTCAGTAACATAATTATTTCGTGATCGTACGCAACTAAAACAGACAAATCATTCTTCTGTTGAATATCAATAAGCTTCTCCTGCTGGCTCACTGACTCATCAGCAGCAGCCGCTACCTCAAGCGCACCCAAATTCTGCACATATGTAGCATAATCTTCCTCCCAGTACCAACCATCACATCCATTGCCCTCCCACTGAAATTAAAGCCAAAAAATATTTAGTCAAAAATATTCAAGAAAAGCAGGTCAATTAGCCATAATTATAAAATGCGTAAGAAACTCACATCGCGATCCGGGCACTTGTAGAAAACACGACCCTTGTTGGGTCCCTGTCTCTTGACTTGGTACTCCATCACAATATTCTGCTTACACTTGCCGCAGATAATGAGAGGGAGTTCTGGCCTCAGTCGTTTCGCAACCGAACGAGAGGCCGAGGATCCGGTACCAGTTGTCATCTACTTTCTATACTTATTTTTGCAAACTAGTGTAAATTTCATATTTTCTAAAATGATATATTTAAATAAAACTAGTACGGATTTCACATGTTTCAATAAATAACCATCCGTACTAGTTGACCTTGCTTACGTGATCATCTCGGCCAGCATTTCTCCACCGGACGGCACCGTACTTGACCAAGGAAGAGCTCCGATTCTACGAGAAAGGGAACACGGTCTTCCACGACCGTTGCCGCTCTCCCTCGTAGAATCAAAGTTCCTCCTTGACGTCCGTTACCGCTCGGTAGAGAACATGTTGGCCGAGCTGAACACGGTCCGCAAGTTCAACTAGTACGGATTTTCTATAATTTTCTAACTATTTACTAAGTTTTTCATTTCATGGAAAATTTAATTCTAAAAAAAAGGCATGATTTCTAAGTAGTTCATTTCATGGAAAAAATAATTCTAAGTGACCTGCTCGATATCGGCGAGCTCACGGACGTTTAGGTTGCCGAGGATAGTAACATTTGTAGATGATATTTATAGGTCTGAAGTTATCAAATATCCATCAAATTATAGCTCAAAAACATGTTTCAATAAATAACCATCCGTACTAGTTGACCTTGCTTACGTGATCAACTCGGCGAGTATTTCTCCACCGGACGGCACCGTACTTGGCCAAGAAAGAGCTCCGATTCTACGAGAAAGGGAACACGGTCTTCCACGACCGTTGCCGCTCTCCCTCATAGAATCAAAGCTCCTCCTTGACGTCCGTTACCGCTCGGCAGAGAACATGCTCGCCGACCTGAACACGGTCCGCAAGTTCAACTAGTACGGATTTTCTACAATTTTCTAACTATTTTCTAAGTTTTTCATTTCATGGAAAATTTAATTCTAAAAAATAAAAGGCATGATTTCTAAGTATTTCATTTCATGAAAAAAATAATTCTAAGTGACCTGCTCGATATCGGCGAGCTCGCGGGCGTTTAGGTTGCCGAGGATATTAACATTTGTAGATGACATTTGTAGGTCTGAAGTTATCAATATCCATCAAATTATAGCTCAAAAACATGTTTCAATAAATAACCATCCGTACTAGTTGACCTTGCTTACGTGATCATCTCGGCCAGCATTTCTCCACCGGACGGCACCGTACTTGGCCAAGGAAGAGCTCCGATTCTACGAGAAAGGGAACATGGTCTTCCACGACCGTTGCCGCTCTCCCTCGTAGAATCAAAGCTCCTTCTTGACGTCCGTTACCGCTCGGCAGAGAACATGCTTGCCGAGCTGAACACGGTCCGCAAGTTCAACTAGTACGGATTTTCTACAATTTTCTAACAATTTTATAAGTTTTTCATTTCATGGAAAAATTAATTCTAAGATCACGTAAGCCACCGGGGACGAGGATGGCGCGTGCTCCAGCGAGGACGAGCGAGGCGTGATTTTGATGAACTAATTTAACTTTTGTTTATCCAAACATATATGCAAATCATCATGTGATTTTGAGCTAAAAATGACATATAAAATCATAATAAAGTCCAACATATAAAGTTACACATGCATCTACATCGCAAAATGAGATAAGCTACTGATAAAACATAAGAGGATTAAGTTTGTTACCTCTAAAATCGAAGAGCAACACCAATGGAGGGGGAGAGAGCAAGAACAACAGCAAGCTGAAGAACAGAGGCAGTGAGTTTGAATGGAATGGCTCAGGCTCGGGGAGGAAGAAATGAGCTGAATTATAGGCCGGGATAATTAGTCCCGGTTAGGGGTCCAAACCGGGACTAAAGATTAATCTTTATTCCCGGGGCATCACCCAAACCGGGACTAAAAGCTTTAGTCCCGGTTGGTATTACCAACCGGGACTAAAGGTTAACCTTTAGTCCCGGTTGGTAATACCAGCCGGGACTAAAGATCCCTGCCCCGCGGACGACCGTTGGGCAGGGACCTTTAGTCCCGGTTGGTATTACCAACCGGGACTAAAGGGTCCTTTAGTCCCGGGGGCAAAAAATGCCGAGGCTAATGTCAAATTGGGACATCGTTCTAAAGTCTGTTCTCTAGTAGTGTACGGGGCATTTGTAGGGGCGGCTCAATCACCAGCCGCCCCTACAAATAGAAACTCCTGGGGCGGCTAGTGATTGAGCCACCCCTACAAATCAGACCCCATTTGTAGGGGCGGCTCGTATCACCAGCCGCCCCTGCTGTTCCATTTCTAGGAGCGGCTGGTGTCTGGGCACCCGAACACGTCACTGTAGGGCCGGCTCCATCGCCAGCCGCCCCTACAAAAAAAATTGAACCGTTGCTAAAAATCGTTTTTTACGTAGTGATATATGCTTGATCAGCATCAGCTAGCTTGCTTTTGTTCACACTATCTGCCTAGCTGATCTTTGTTTTCCTGGGCGGCGGACAGGTGTTTGTCGACTACTGCACTCCAACAGATGAGAATGAGATCGAAGAGCAGCAGAATAACTTCACTGGCTTCGGCTACTGCGTACGATTTTCTCCACGAGCATGCATACGTTCTGAATTAGTCAAACATAGATAGGCGGATAACTTTTGTTTCCTTTCTGCAATATATCTCGTTCAACTGAGCTCGTTTCTGGGCGCTGGAGTTATATATATATATATATATATATATATATATATATATATATATAAGAGAGAGAGAGAAATTATTTCTTACTCGTAGGGAGTAGTTACTGTCATGTTTATATCTCTAGATTTAGGGCGTCTATGGCCCGACGAAATTTATGTAGACGGAGTATATCATCATACTAAACCATCTAGGGTAGTATTTATGTCAAGTATGCAAATATACATATAGTATATGGTTATACTTTTTTATATACTACTGCAGTGGTATTTTAGTAATATATTAAAAACTATGGGCTCTTTTGAAAAAAATTCACGTACTAAGATTTGAAGTATCTTAAATTGAGTATCTAAACATACTCAAACCGATAAATTAGTATGCACACATACACAATGTGATTTATTGAAGATGGGAGTAACTACTCCCGAGGTAGGAAATGCGCGCGCGCGCACACACACACTGTCCCGTGAAGTTCTTGTCAACCGTGCCTCACATGTTTAATTCGGATCTTGGCTGCTTTGTTTGCAAATTATGGTTAACTCTGATTTGATTAGCTTATCTTTAAATAGTTTTAACCATTGCATGGAGTTGCATATATATATATATATATATATATATATATATATATATATATATATATATATATATATATATATATATATATAACAATTGAAGTACCACTTTTCCATGAAGGAACAGAGCGTAATACTCGGCGATGGTGTGGATGACGAACAGACGATGTGCTAGTGAAGTCGATGCCGTGGTCAGAGTAGTATGCGCGAGGTTGACGGGCGATGGGCGACTCAATCCCGATCAGTGATCGGGCGAACAAAAAAGATACAACAGTAGGGGATCGGGTGTACCCAGTGAGACGGCACGATGGCGGCGGCGCGACCTGATCCGGCGGTGCCCCCGGCGACATTGCACATCGACGCGGCTCATCCCGGCCGGCAGTGGCGCGACTCGATTGGGCGGCGCGGGGCGCACGCCGATCAAGGACACGTGGGGTCGAAGGCGCCGATGCGGATCGACGTGGTGGAGATGCTGTAGATCCACCCGGCAGCACGACACGCCAGATCTGGCTGCCTCCATGGCAGCTCAGGGTCGGGGCGTGTGGTCGGGCCTGACTGCCACCACGGCGGCACGGGACGGGGTGAGATCCATCTGCCTCCATGCGAAGAAGATCAGGAAGGTGTTGATGGCGACAGCCCAGCGATGAGCCCGAGGACGAGGCGACAGTGACCCGGCGATGATGAAGGGGAGATCCCGACCTGCAGCACGATGACGACGATGGTAGCCGAATCAATAGTTTCGGGTGCCTAAACAGGGGCGCTGCCCGCGGCGGAGATCAATCTCTCCGCGAGGGCCTGCAGTGCGGAAGCGGCAGCGGCTAGGGTTAGGATCTAAACCTAGGCGAATGATACCATAAAGGAGAATGGAATTGGTGGGATAATGGTTGTATTCCATTTGGTCTCATGGGCTGATTATATAGGATATATAGGACTAAAACCTCATGTGGGTAGACAATATGGTATTATTCCTATTTACTCTAACATCCCCCCGCAGTCACAGCGGGAGCGCCGTAGACGGTGAGACTGAAGAAGAAGCTGAAGCTAACATCCCCGGTCATAACAGTCGGTGCATCGCGTATGCTATGGCTAGAGATGAAGCCGATGAGTCCTCATGCAAGGCGGTAGCGCTTTTGTGTCGTTGTCGAGGTAGCCGAGTGTGAGGGCACAATAGCCATGGTCGAAGACGCCGTGCTGAATATTGCCGAGGTCGACATAGTCGTGGTCGGGTTGCCGTGTCAATGGAGGTGCTGGCGCACAAGTGGTGCCATGGGGATGACGGAGACGCGTCGAGGCAGTCATCGTGCAAGGGGGCGATGCTGTGGTCGACGCAGTCAGGGCCGTTGTGGACGTAGAAGAAAGGCAGGGTGGGAACGGGAGGGTCGATGCCGAAGTCGATGCAGTCAAGCCGCCTGTGTGCCGAGGCGCTGGCTGGATTTGCCAGACCTAGCAGCGCGTCGGGGACGAAAGCACACGTCGGTGTTTCCAATACCGGGCGTACAAGGGAGAGGGCCTCAACCACGGGGATGCGACGTGGTTGTGATGGACGAAGAAGAAGCAGTGCGGGAGCGGACGCATCGGCGAGCAGGGCTCAGCGACGACGCGAGGGAGCGGCTGGCGAGCATGGCTCAGCGATGGCGTGGGTAGCGGCAACTAGATGATGAAGACCCAATCAGCAGGACGAAGGCCTTGTGCAGACGGATGGCGGAGTAAAGATTGCGCAGCACAGTCGTCGATGCATAGGAGATGGCGATGTGGATGCACGGCGAAGCAGACACATGGGTGGCGATGCTGCGGCCTGATGAGGCGACACAGCAGCAGCCCTGTTGCTCGGAGAAGATGCGTGTAATACTCGGCGATGGTATCGATACGAACCGATGATGTGCTAGTGAAGTCGATGCCGTGGTCAGAGTAGTACGCGTGAGGTCGATGAGCGGTGGGCGACTCAATCCCGATCGGTGATCGGGCGAACCAAAAAGATACAACAGTAGGGGATCGGGAGTACCCAGTGGGATGGCACGGCGGCGGCAGCGCGACCCGATCGGGTGGCGCCCCTGGCGACAATGTGCATCGGCGCGACTCGATTGGGCAGCACGGGGCGCATGCCGGTTGCGGACGCGCGGGGTCGAAGGTGCCGACGTGGATCGACATGGTGGAGATGCTGCAGATCCGCCCGACAGCAGGGACACGCTAGGTCTAACTACCTCCATGGCAGCTCAGGGTCGGGGCGTGTGGCCGAGCCTGGCTGCCACCACAGCAGCACGGGACGGGGCGAGATCCATCTGCCTCCATTAGACGAAGATCAGGAAGGTGTTGATGGCGATAGCCCAGCGATGAGCCCAGGGACGAGGCGGCGGCGACCCAGCGATGACGAAGGGGAGATCCCAACCTGCTGCGCGATGACGACGATGGCATCCACATCAATAGGGTCAGACGCCTAAACAGGGGCGCTGCCCCCGGCGGAGATCGATCTCTCCCCGGGGGCACGCGGTGCGGAAGTGGCGGCGGCTAGGGTTAGGATCTAAACCTAGGCGAATGATACCATAAAGGAGAATAGAATTGGTTGGATAATGGTTGTATTTTATTTGGCCTCATTGACTGATTATACAGGATACATAGGACTAACACCTCATGTGGGTCGACAATATGGTATTATTCCTATTTACTGTAATGGAGAGGCATGCAGACTGGGCCGAAAAGTTTGTAGCAGAGGTGGAGTCTAGCTGCCCACTCCGGCGCGACACCTCGCGCTACCCATTTCTCAGGCATCTGTTTGAAGGGAAAACTGTCGGGTGAGAAATAATGGTAAAGAAACCAAGCCAATCACTCAGTTTCTACCTACATCCCGTGATTGTGGATGGGCGTGGCGTAGAGGTCATACTGTGTATTATGCATATGATGATTGCAGGAAGCTTGAGCAATCCTTCTTTCTATATATGGTCGAGCATACGAATCTCGGAGGACACCGACATAATCGGGATCAGCATCACTATTAAGTGCATGGAGTGGTGGACATCTCAGTTCAAGCTTGTGCTTCAATCTGCAATAGGAGGACTCACACTGCTGCCAAATTTTCAAGACATTTTCCATTTGTATGTTCCTCCACCGAGTTTCATGAAACAAGACGAATATGCCTTTTATTCAAAATGCTTTTAGGGTGGGTTCCCATGTGGGGTATGCGTGGATGGGTGGAGACCGGTTTTACAAGACTGGGTTGGGGTGGGTCGGGTTTAGATAAAATGCGGGTTGGGGTGCCATCATCGCGGCCATGGCAGCCGGCATGGATCAGCTCTTGCGCAGGCGGTGGAGCCACCTGACTCTCTCACCGCAACATGGGCTCTTGCGCAGGCCGACAAGCATGAGATGGAACGGACGGATTGCAGCAGCTCTGCGACTCCCTCGATGTTCATCGCCTCGGAGAAGCTGAGTGCTGCACCTGAGAGCTGCGGGTTGGGCGGGTTGGAGCGGTGAAGTGGGTTGGGGCGGGGCGGGTTGACCAGCTTTAATATTGGGTGGGGTCGGGGTAGCAGAGTTGTCTCATGAGCGGCAGGGTGTAGCGGGTTTAACCCCATTAGGAGGCGTAGATCCAATATGTTGCAATTGCAATGGAAAAAGCTACGGGAAATCTAGCAAAGTCATTAAACGAAATCCCAGAGCAAATTATTCAAACCTATTTTTGTTGTAATATTTCAGCACTGAAAAACAAGTCGCGTAACACATCACCTCTGATTCTGGACGGTCTTTTTGCGCCTCACGCGCCTTGTTACCCACCTGAGGAGATTTATATTGAGTATGGTGGCAAAGAGGAATGTTGAAACGGTAGTGTGCAGCAACGGGAGGAGATAGCAACATCAGATGGGCTCGTTTATTAGGTCCATGAGCCAGAACCGACGGATTATGCTCTGCTTTGGTTTTTCTACACATGGTGCTGCACTCGTTACTCTGAATTGAAGGCCGTGCCAAGACCCGGCTGGAGGGCTCCCTAGAGACAGCGGTGGAAAAAAAACATTTTCTAAAGCTAAATATGGCTATTTTGACGGAAAAAACGTCTCCAACAGATTGTAAAGTGGCTGTCCAAATTTACACGCTCTCCGTCCCAGAAACTTCGGTCGCTCGCCATCGGGTCTCTTCTGGCGCGTGGCGCGCCTTTGCCGTGCTCGCTCGACTCCAGTTCCATGCACGTGCCACCTCCCCGCCGCTCGGTGTCAGGCGTCAGCACTACTTCTCCGCCCAAGTCGCCGAGGCCTGCTATGGTCTGCTCCCATGGTCGTGCCGAGGTCTGCTGCTGGTCTGCTCTCTGGATGCCACCAAGCGAGGACTGAGGACAGCGGCCGGCCGGCTGGCTGGGGATCTCTTGCCTATTTACAGTCCTCGGCGCTGATGACGATGCATGTACGGCAAATCATGGACTAATTAGATTTAATAGATTCGTCTCATAAATTAGTCTCTATTTATGTAATTAGTTTTGTAATTAGCATATGTTTAGTTCTCCAAATTAGCATCCGAACGTTCAAGATGACAGTGCCTAAAGTTTAGTCGGGAATCAAAGCACGCCCTAGTTACACATGCAACGCTACATGCATGTGCGGACAAGGCACGTCCTACGTACAATTAATAATGCATGGTGAGGCGACGACTAGACCAAAGACTTGCAAGTCATTGCATACTTCAGAATGTGCAGTAGTGCAGCTACCTCCAGCTAGCTCTACCTCCGTCGTGAACTTGTGGTTGTAGTAGGCTGGTACAGCAACCTTGGGTACCCCGGCCGGCAGAGTGGCGGACACCCGACAGTAATTCGTAGACAGCACATGCACGCACACGAATAATAATGATGTCGCAGTTGTGCAAGCCATTGCTTTGAGATTGTCAAGTAGTGCAGCCTAGTTCTCGTGAACTTGTCCTTCATCACTTTGTTGTGGCATCCTAGGCAGGCACACGGCCGGGCGAAGCCGCCTCTGCATTTCCTTGAACGTTCCAGCTACTCCATGGATGGAAGGATGGACCGCTCGATGGCCACACTGCTGAGCACGAAAAGCAGCCCGCTATGGGCAGGACAGCTGAGTCAGCTCAACAGTGAAAAAGGCAGAGGCAGACATGACTTGTACAATACATCCTCCGGTCCATGATGTGCATTGTTGCATGCGGCCAAAACATTGCAATTATTAAAGCAAAATAAAAGCTACTAATAAAGCATATTGCTGATTAAGTGATCTAAGAGTGTGGTGGTAAGGAACTCCGCCTATGATGGAGCGTCTTTGGTGTTCCAGCATAGTAGGTCACAAGCCCTGGTAAAGGAGGAGGGTTGTGTTAGGCGTGGCGAGCCAATGTAAAAACTTAGCCACTTTAATCGAGATGAAACCCGAAAGAAAATCGTTGGGGCGTAACCCTCTTAGCGACGCGCCATATCGGAACCCGGGTATGGTGTTAAATGGGCAAGGGCCGGGTCGTCACCCCCGTGACGCGCCGTGTCGTGATTTGGGCATGGTGTCAAGTGAGCAAGGATCGAGTCATCGCTTCCTTAGTGGCGCGCTACATCGGCGCCCGGGTGTAGTGAAAAATGAGTAAGGGTCTTCACATCTGAGTCGACGGGTGCGAAGGGTAAGGAAGCTAGTCGAACCAACTAGAATCCATTTAGGTAGTTGGAATGTAGGGTCGCTTACAGGTAAGTTAAGAGAATTAGTTGATACCGCGACTAGGAGACATGTAAATATATTATGTGTTCAAGAGACTAAATAGAAGGGTCAGAAGGCGAAGGAGGTGGACAATACAGGTTTCAAGCTTTGGTACACAGGGACAGTCGCGAATAGAAATGGAGTAGGAGTTTTGATTGATAAGAGCCTCAAGAATGGTGTGGTGGCAGTGAGAAGGCAAGGAGATAGGATTATCTTAGTCAAGCTTGTCGTTGGTGATATGTTCTTGAACATAATTAGTGCGTATGCCTCCTAAGTAGGCCTCGACGAGAGTGCTAAGAGATAGTTCTGGGAAGACTTAAATGGCCTGGTTAGAACTGTACCTAGTAGTGAGAAGCTTTTTATAGGAGGAGATTGTGGCAGAACCGCCTAATTTAATGCCTCACAGGAGTGCTTGTCTTCCACCAGACACTAAGCACTCGAGGGAGAACGCTAAATTACTTGGTTCCGTCGGGCACACCCCAGGGGAGAACCCGAAAATCCATATTTTTGCCATCAGGATCACAAATAAGAGAATAAAGCTTACATCATTCGTAACCATTTGTTACATCACTTTTAATACAACATCAGAGTATAATATTTATTAATATAACAGCGGAATGAAATCATGTAATCAGAGTTATAAACAATTTAATTGAACAGCGGAATAGAAACATGTGAACAGAGTTACAGCGGAAATAAACATCTATTAATGACATGATAAAGTATTGATATATAGACTACGACAACAGATTATGAAACTTTCGTTTAAAAAGTATTTAGTGAGAGTTATAGATAACAACTACGATCGCGGCATAAAGGAATCCTCGCTGAGCCCACCAGGAGGAATCCATACACAAGGGTCAGCTTTAGCATCCACCTGTCACCTGCAACAGGGGGAATAAAACCCTGAGTACTCAATTGTACTCAGCAAGACTTACCCGACAGGAGAAAAGAAAAGACTCCAAGGATATGCAAGGCTATCTGGCTTGTGGGTTTATTGCATTTGCAGGAAGCATTACTAAGCGTGCGTCCTTATGTTCGATTTTTATTGATAGCCGTATTGGTTTATTAACTAACCATTCTATGTAAGCACCTGTGCTACTTTCAAGAAGGTGGTAAGCAATCAGATTTCCTTTGTCCATCTTTCATCTTCCAGTTCTTACTACGATGCTAAACCGTAGACAAGCCGTACCGGATCGCCCGGCGATTCGCAAATCAATGCCTCCAGCTGGGTACCCCGAAAACACACGCCCCGCTTGTACCCCGGGCACAAGCCGGACCAACCCATCACTCTCATGTCCTGGGTGTCCAGGTCCCCGTCCAAACTGGGACTCCAAGCCCCCGCCCCTGAGTCCTGGACTCAACGTGGTGCAAGGACCTCCTCCACCAAAAAGAAACCCTAATAGTCGGTCCGAAAAGAGTCGGATCCACGACAAAAGAGCAACAAGTCTTCCAAGCGCCCATACACAAGTATGTGCTCGGGATAATAAGTCTGTGACCTGCCTAGAGTCTTATGCAACGAACGGTCCTTAACCGACCAGATAGGGAAAACGGTGTAACAAAGCTATGACCCGCCTCCGCGGTGACACAACTTCTAACACCCACCAATACCCAAATCATATTCCTGCCCGGTCACCATTTTTCCTTCCACCATTTTATATATTCCAGGTGATAATCATATAGTCACATATTTCCTATATCTCGCGAGTGACAGGCAATCACTCGACTTCTACCGGAGTCCTGTAGCATAGCAATCTACACGATCCTGTCATACTATTAAGACTCATAGGATAAAGATATATATGCAAGTGGGTTTCATTCAACTCTTTGAAACTTAATGCACAAATATAATTTAAACTGCAGAAAGTAGGGTTATGCACCAGGGCTTGCCTAGGAAAAATATAATAAGAAGTTAGCTTTCCATCATGGCGACATGATCTCCAAAAGCACCATTCCTCCAACAACTCCCGACGACTCCGTGACCCACCGACGTCCCTATTATGATATGCAATGTAATGTCATGCAAAGATATAATTAATTGACTGCAATCGTGACTCGTATAAATACGCTTTACGCCTCTCAAGTTAATGAGCTAGTTCTAACGATGACCGCACTTGGCTACATATTCCCATTGTCAGATAAGACGTTATTTCCCAAATAGTATTTCAGCTATACAAACCCAAGTGATTTCTTTATTTTATCCTATCGTTAATGTTCACTCGCAGTAGGACATCATTACCTATTTAGCCACTAATTATTTTGGGAGCTACAAAAATTACATTAAGCAGCTAATATTGCTAGGAACCTACTGTAAAGATTTCAGACCCAATACTATTACCAATTTATCACAACACTTCCTATAAGTTTATATTTTACAACATTAAGTATCTTAAATTAATTATATAGCTTCTAGGAAAAATATCACACTATGTGAACCAACTATACTAACAGGTAGATCATGATTTTAGGAACTTAACAAAACTGGTTTCACAATTTTTGGATCCCTATACTATTTTATATTGATTTTACAATTTTATTCCTGAGACTAAATTAGCAATTGCTTAGAACAAAAGGACCAACAGACAACAGACGGCCCAGTGGCCCGCAGGCGGTGGCCCAGTAGCGTTGCGTGGCCCACCGACTAGGCGCGGCCTAGCCAGGGCGCACGGCGCGCGCGGCCCGCAGAGGCGCGAGGCCCAGCAAATAGCTAGCCCACGCGGCACGGCGGCCCAGGCGGGACGCAGCCACGGCAGGCCGGCCCAACGAGCCGGCCCAACACGGCTTGGGGCACGGCGGCGATGGCATTTTTGCGAAGTGACCCCTACGTTCTTCTGTAATCAATCCAAGGTCTAGATTACTGTTCAATGAGTCATGTATTTTGCAGAAAACACCCTGCATATTTCTATTCATTGGATTTCTCACCTTCTCACCTTTACAACTCTTCCCAGGAGCAGAGCACGAATAGAGGAGACCAGCCGCCGGCCCTACGGCATCGGCCGGGCATGGCGTGCTCGCGTGTGGCCGAGGGGCACGGCGCGGAGGTGAGGCGGTGACCCTGCGGCGCCGGCAGGGTGGCTCCGGGCGGCCGGTGGGCCGGCTCTGATGAGTAGCACGCGCTCACGGTGATGGCGGTTGCGGGGCATCGTGGCATGGTTTGCAGCGGTGTCGGTGGCCAAGCAGCGTGGCACAGGACGCGGCAGTGGGACCCACGCTCCCACACACGGTGGCAGGGCAAACCGGCTCGGCAGCGGGGCGCATCACCGGCCATGGGCAGCAGGCGAGCCGCATGGATGATGGCGAGGCGACGATGACATGGCCCGAGATGGTGGCGTGGGAAAAAACAGGGGCATCGGTGCTGGCAATGGCCGGCCACGCACACGGCGACTCCGACGTGCCGCGGCGCTGCAGCGGCCACGGCGAGACACTATAGGCACAGGTAGGGTAGCGGCCATGGGTCAGCACGGGGCCAAGGAACGCGCGGAGCAGCGGAGCCGCGCACGGGCTCGGGCGATGCGGTGGAGTGCGCTCGTGCGCACGGTGGCGGCGGTGGAAGCAGCTACGGCAGCACGGAAGAGCGAGGCGAGGTAGGGCCACACGTGGGGTGACGGCTCGAGGAGGCACAGCGACGGCGGCAAGAGCACGGAGGAGGGGCAATGGTGTTGGCTAGCGGCGTGTGGGTAGCAGCGGGGCCGAGGGCGCGGCCAGCGCGGACCAGGATGGCATGGCGGGGCCGGAGAAGGCAAGGCTGCGGCGGACCACCGGGCAGAGGACGGCAGGCGCGGTCGAGGAGCTCCGCGGGGCTCAGTGCTCAAGAAGTATGCGGGCAGGTGCGGTAGGTGGATGGCAGCTCGGCAATGCAATCGGAGACAGAGGGCAGACCGGGACAAGATGAGGCAGAGACGTGGAAATACGTGAGTTGGAACTTTGCTCAGGCGATAGCAGCTCGGCGTGGAAAATCAATCAGAGACAGACATGACCGGAGAAGATAGGAGCAGACAAGGGGCAGGCAGAGGCCAAGCCAAGGAGATACAGAAGACAGACGCGTGAGGGAGAGCAAGGTCAACTTGTACCGAGGACAGATTTCCACCACCAAATGGGAAACTCTCATCACCGTTCATGCATATAAAGCTAGACCCGTGAGTCTATATATGTATATATATCTCATTCTATTTATTACGGACTTTTATTCTATTATAACAGTTGCTCGTCATGCCGAATCTTAAAGATCAAATCGTTCGATAGCATCGTTATCGGATAGTCCTAAATATCCCTACGTACGGCGTAATTTAACTTGAGCATGTATTTGAGTCCACAAAACTAAGTCATACAGGATTCGCTTATCACTTCACGTATGTTTTAATAAAAATTCGAGAAACTCATTTCAAAAGTTTTACTTAGGCCTAAATCACGGCGCTAAATAATATCGTAACACCGGGGTGTTACAGAGATCTTAATGGGCATGTAGGTACTACAAGAGCAGGTTTCGAGGCAGTTCATGGAGGTTTTGGGTATGGTAGTAGGAATCAGGAGGGGAGAAAGTTCTGGACTTCGCGGTAGCTTTTGACCTGATGATAGCCAACACTTTCTTTAGAAAGAGAGAATCTCATCTAATGACCTTCAGTAGCGAACAACACTCTAGCCAGATTGACTTTGCCCTCGCAAGAAGAAAAGACAAACGAGCATGCTTGGGTTGCAAGGTGATACTAGGGGAGTGTGTTGTTTCTCAACATAAGCTTTTGGTGACAAACTTTTGTTTTCAGGTGGATAAACAAGCTAAGATTGAAAGAACAAAGTGGTGGAAACTGAAAGGAGAGACGTCAGAGGTATTCAGGGAAAGGGTTATCAAAGACGGCTCTTGGAAGGAAGAAGAGGGCATAAACAACATGTGGGAGAAGATGGCAACCAACATTCAGAAGGTGGCATCAGAGGTGTGTGGAGTAACCAAAGAAAGTGGAGGCGAGGCTAAAGATACTTGGTGGTGGAACGAGGAAGTCCAAAAGGCTATTAAGGAGAAAAAAGAATGCTATAGACGCTTGTACCATGATAGGAGTGTGGACAACATAGAGAAGTATAAGGTGGCAAAGAAGACTGCAAAGCGAGCTGTAAGTGTGGCAAAGGGTAGAGCTTACGAGGATCTTTACCAATATTTGAGTACGAAGGAAGGAGAGGAGGACATTTATAGGATGGCTAGGGTTGATGAGAGAAAGACAAGGGACTTCAACCAAGTTAAGTGCATTAAGGATGAAAGGGAACATCTCTTGGTGAAGGAGGATGAGATCCGACATCAATGGCAAGAGTATTTTGACAAATTATTCAATGGTGAGAATATGGACACAACCTTTTAGTTGGATGACTCTTTTGATGACACCAATAGGCGCTTTGTCTGGAGAATCCAAGAATCTGAGGTCAGAGAGGCGTTGAAAAGGATGAAAGGAGGTAAGGTGATGGGACCGGATGGTATCCCAATCGAGGTGTGGAAATGCCTCGAGGACATAGCTATAGTATGGCTAACCAATCTGTTCAACCATATTTTTCGACCGAACAAGATGCCTAATGAGTGGAGGAGAAGTATATTGGTACTGATCTACAAGAATAAAGGGGATATTCAAAGTTGTACTAATTACCGAGAAATTAAGTTGACGAGCCATACTATGAAGTTATGGGAGAGAGTTATTGAGCATCGCTTGAGAGCAATAACGTGGGTCTCTATGAAACAATTTGGTTTCATGCCCAGAAGATCAACCATGGAAGCCATTTTCTTAATAAGACAAGTTATGGAGCGGTATAGGGAGAAGAAGAAGGACCTACACATGATTTTTATTGACTTGGAGAAGGCTTATGATAAAATACCAAGGAATGTTATGTGGTGGGCTTTGGACAAACATAAAGTCCCAACGAAGTACGTTGGGCTCATTAAGGACATGTACAACAATGTTGTGACTAGAGTTCGAACAAGTGATGGAGACACGGATGACTTCCCGATTAGGATAGGACTACATCAAGGGTCAGCTTTGAGCCCTTATTTGTTTGCCTTAGTGATGGATGAGGTCACAAGAGACATACAAGGGGACATCCCTTGGTGTATGCTTTTTGCGGACGATGTAGTGCTAGTTCATGAAAGCCGGATAGGAGTGAATCAGAAACTAGAGTTATGGTGGAAGACTTTGGAGTCCAAAGGTTTTAGACTCAGTAGAACTAAACCTGAGTATATGAGATGTGACTTCGGTACTACTACTCGGGAGGAGGAATATATTAGTTTAGAAGGTCAAGTAGTGCCTAGGAATGATATATTTCGATATCAAGGATCAATGCTACAGAGAGACGGGGATATTGATGAAGATGTTAGCCATAGAATCAAAGCGGGGTGGATGAAGTGACGGCAAGCATCTGGTGTCCTATGTGACAAAAGGATACCACAGAAGCTAAAAGGTAAGTTTTATACAACGACGATTAGACCTGTTATGTTGTATGGTGCAGAATGTTGGCCTACGAAAAGACGACATGTTCAACAGATAAGTGTCGCGGAAATGCGTATGTTGCGTTGGATTTGCGGTCATACAAGAAGGGATCAAGTTTGGAACGATGATATACGTGATAGATTAGGGGTAGCACCAATTGAAGAAAAACTTATCCAACACCGGTTGAGATGGTTTGGACATGTGCAACGGAGACCTCCAGAGGCACTGGTGTATAGTGGAATCTTAAGCCAGGATAGTAATTTGAAGAGAGGCAGAGAAAAACCGAAGTTGACTTGGATGGAGACAATAAAAGGAGACTTGAAAGAATGGAATATACCCAAAGACTTAGTCTTAGATAGGAGTGCTTGGAAGACAGCTATTCACGTGCCTGAACCTTGATTGCTTTTGCTGGGTTTCAACTCTAGCCTACTCCAACTTGTTTGGGACTTAAAGACTTTGTTGTTATTGTTGTAAGAGTGTGATGGTAAGGCAGTAATGACTAAGGACCCGGATAAATGATGATTATTTGCACCGCCGATCTACTAATAAAGCTACTAATAATGATCTAGTAGTTACTCAACGCGCTAATAAAATCCAACAGCGACGATGACCGAGGCCGACCATGGTCGTACAAGTTTTCCAGTCGTCGCATTCAGAAATCGCGTTCCGATCCATCCTACACCATGATACATGATTGTATATATACTACTGGAAGGAAGTTGCTAAGAAGCATCCTCGGTGCTTCCTTGACTTTTCCTGCCGGACATGTGCAACACCCTGAATTTTTGCCTAGTTTAAAAATCACTAAAAATTTGAACCGTTTAAAACTTTCTATAAAACAAATAAATATGACTTACATAGGAATTATTTTATCACAAGTAGATCAACTTAAGAAATAAAACTACATGAGTGACAATGCCTTGAAGTGTTTGATTGCTTGCTTTGCTTGTTGAACATATGGTGGTACACTCTTCTTGAAAAGCCATATTTAATTTTGCTTCAAATTCATCTCAAAACACCCTATAGAAATTTCTGGAAAAAAGAAAAAGGAATTCATAAATGGAAAAGAGCTACCGGGCTCATTCTTGTTCTCTCCTCCCCTCGGCCCACATTGCAGCCCGCCGCCCTTCTTCTCTTCTCCCGCAATGGGCCGGCATCGGCAGCAGCCCGAGCGTGCCTGCTCCCGCACTGGGCCGGCCCAGCTCGGCCAAACACACGCCTGCTCCCCCTCCTCTCTCTCACTCACTGATGCACGGATCCCACCCGTCAGATATATGTGTTGTCTACCTCACGCAGCGACGCGGTATGCTCCTCGGCCACGCCGTCACCGCCTTGCCCCGGCGCCGAGGGGATAAGGATGAGGACGCCCTCTGGAAGCTTCCTAGCCCCACTGTTTCTCCCTCTGCGCTCCATGAACACGCGGTGGCGCAAGCTCCGTCGACCGTTGTCGCCATGGATAAGGATGAAGCTCCTCTGACGAGCGCATGGATAAGATCGCATTGTGGCAAACCGCCTTGTGGATTCAAATGTGAGCGCGACAGAGGAAATATCCCACCGGTCGGGAAAATATCCCAACACCGGGCACCGCCATGGCCGGCCTATAAATATGCTCGGCCAGTGGCGCTCCGGCATCACGGCGACCAGAAAGAGCTCAGCTACGAGCTAGAACATCCCATCTCCCCTCCATTCCTCGTCTTTCCCTCTCTTTAGAGCGCTAGGTTTGTTTTCCCCAGTTCAGGCGCTACCGCCGTGATTGGAGTCGCCCTCAATACTCTCCTTCTCCGCTGTGTCTCTGGCCGATTAGGGTAGAAGGTGAGTCCCTCAACCTCTCCTCCACCCTCTCCTTTACTTGTCTCCCTCTCTCTCCCTCTGTGTTACGCTAGCATCGGAAGCTATGCTCTGTCGAGCCACCATGGTCGCCGGCTGCAGTCGACAAGGCTTGGTTAGGTTCCACAACACCTCTAGCATATCCACATCACACCCGCAAGCACGTACAAGGGGCAAACGAGCCAAAAAAGGCTCCTACGCCCATCTACACGGCACAGCGCCGCCGCGGACACTCCGGCGAGCCGCCACCACCACCACGGGCGCCCACCGTTGCCGACAACCCCGCATATGGCTGCGGCTTTGTCGACGAATCGGTGGAGGTGCGCGAGATATGAACTAGTTGGTAACAGAGACACAAGACACAAGATTTATACAGGTTAAGGCTGTCAACGTGACGTAAAACCCTACGTCCTGTGCTGTGTTATTTTGTATTGATTGAGTATGAGATTCGATCTATTGTCTAGGGGACCCCTGCCCCTCCTTATATACTCCGGAGGGGTAGGGTTATAAGAAAAATATTATATTTGGTATTATACAATAAATCACATCTTCTTGTAGCCTTACGGTGCACGCCTTGATCTTGTGGGCTGGGCCACCTTTGGGGCACGGCCCATGTCTTGTCTTGTGGGTGCCGGGCGTATCATTGATGAAAAGTAACCTGATGTGGCATATCATTGATGAAAAGAGATAAAATAAAACTTATCTAAACTGTTTTCAACACATGAGAATTTGGAAACAGTGACATGAAACTCCTAAATACCCCCTTAACCACTTTCCGTTTGGTCGGATATGCTGAAGTGGTTCCAGAAGCTGGTGGAGAAGATCCATCAAACGGCCCCTTAGCCACTTTTCCGTTGCCAATGTCTTGTCCAGTGGAGGTCTGTGTTGGCCATCCTCATCTTAAGAAAAGGCTCCCAAAGAGAGTGTGAACTGGCACCACCGGCGACCGCACTGATGTCTTGGTTGAACCTTGAAGCTTGCTCAATATAGCCTTTGCTATATATATATCTAAGGTGCAAGTCATTCGGGATTTTTATATACATAGCCAAGATATAGTGTACATCTATGTGCATGATAAAAAGCTATGTATCTACAAATAAAAGGCAGAATGACTTAAAATTTGGGAATAGAGGTATTAAAAAATATGTGGCGTGCGTTTGGATGAAGGGACAGCCCAAGTTCGATTTGATATTATACAATAAATCACATCTTCTCGTAGCCTTACGGTGCACGTCTTGATCTTGTGGGCTGGACCACCTTTGGGACCCGACCCATGTCTTGTCTTGTGGGTACCGGGGGTATATCCTCTACAGGCTTGGCCTCCCGAGCACCATCCGCCACTCCACATCTTGCCCCGAGGCTCGCCGCCGCCAGCGTAATAAGCTCCGACGAACTCGACCCCTCTTCCCCTGTTCCGTCGTCACGCCGGCTACCTAATTTCCTTACTTAGAAAAATTCCCAGAAAATTTCTTAATAAACTAGATGCCCCCAGGAATCTACCTATATTATTTTCACCCATTTTCCATACACCAAAATATTTCCATAAATTCTATTTAATTCTCAAACTATATTTAAACTTCTAAAAATCATATCTTTCTCATCCTAACTCCGTTTCCCGTGAAACCACTTCCAAAATTCTTCTAAAATCAAGCTCTATTTATTCTACCTAGTACAACCATATTGTTCTATGCGTGGCAATGTATTCTACCTAGTATCACCATATTGTTCGAAACTATATTGTTTGAACATATATATGGCCATGTATTCTGATGAGCGTGGCAAGGAGGCTGTGCTATTTTACCATTATGAGGATAGCACAATGACAGAGAAATGTTTCTTTCTGTGCTTGTTCCTACGACTATTATATATCAGAGAGCACAGACAGTTGGGGCTGCAACTAAAGGCTTGCAATTATTGACATCTCAAATTTACGCTGAAGCTTCCTCCTAGGAACAGACCCATATCATCTGCATTTCCCTGACCTTTCCTGCTCATTTCAATGGCACCCAATCCAACTTGTTCGCACACTGGGCCCAAAACAATATTGGACCTCCTTCCTCCACTCTTATATACTACTATAAAAGCTTGGTCGTCCCACTCGCTGAATACAAGCAGTGCACAACTTCACTACTCTCTTCCTGAGCTCACCTTATCTTGAGACCTGGACCCTTCCTTCCGTGGCGAAGCTGTGATCGGGGTGCAGCTGGTGCTCCACACGCGGCTGCTGCACTCTAGAGCTAAGGTAAAGATTAGGCTTACATTTATTCCATCAGAATCCCAAGCTTGTGTGCCATATATATTACTCAAGATCTTGTGCACCTCAAAATAAAGCAGTAGCTCCTTTTGTTAAATGAACAGGCGGAGAGGACAGTATTTTTGGTACAATTTGACCAATTTTGTTCGATACTGATAGCTTAGTGGTAAAAAATTTCTAGTTTTAGAGTTGTTTGGCCAAAAGCATACTTGAGCAATAGCTAAATGGCCAAAAATATATAGACTTCTCTGTAACATGAAAAAGGCCTTCAATTATCAAACAGAAATAAACATGAAAGAGGTCTTCCTGCCTTTTTTCGTGCATTGAAAAATGCTAATGGTGCAGTAGGTTGCTGAAAGAACATGGCAACTCAAATAAAATACACCATTACAGTAATAACAAAAGTGAATTATGAAGGAACAAGAAGCTGACCTTTTGGCAGTTAGCTTTTTGCTCTTGACTTTTGTGTTAATGGGTTAATTTTTTTATAATGGTACATAACTTAGATGTAATAAATACAAAGGGTTATTGTTGGCTATTTTTATACAGTAACATATGTGAGATATTTAGATGCACCATTGAGGGGATTCCTTTACATTATTTATATAACAGAATAGATGGGATTACTTTACATTATTTTAATACCCATGTATACAACTCACCTAAATACAAAATCATGATGGCAAAGATGGGTAATTGACAAGAAGATTATGGATTACTTCAGGTTATTCTTCATAGTGATATAGGTTAAATGTGGGAAATTTTGATAGATTTAGGGGGGGGGGGGGGGGGGGGGGGTTACTTTTGTGTATTTTCATAACAGCAGAGGTGGATAATTTTTTAGAAAACAAAATAGATCCAACAGCTATTTTTGTTGGCGATAATTAGAGTATAACAAATCATTGGCGGGATGCATTTATTTTTGCAAGAGGTTTACAAATTTATCAGTTCTTCTAACCTGTCTCGTGATAATTAATTTTATTAACAAGAAAGGTCTATAATAATGTTTCTTCTCAGTAAGATAGTAAGATATCATTTGGAATTCAAGCTTCATATATTTGTGTCAAAGTACAGCTCTCATTATTTTGTATCTTGAACAGCTGTACGGTAACTTGATGGCACTACCTTCAGCCATCGCTAAGGAGGGTGTGAACAAAGTGTCCTCGTACATCTCAACCAAGGTCGAAGACAAGGCGTCCAGAGCAGACACAATCGCAAGGCTCGAGATTGCACTCGCTCGCTTGGACATTGCCCTTGAGAAGACAGGGAGGACACCAATCACATACGTCTCATTGCTACGTAGCAGGAAGGTTCTCAAGAGAGTCTATATGGAGGGGATAGAACTGCTCAACAAGCACAAGAAGCCGCATGATGAGAACGATGACCATGTGGTGGTAAGGAGTTCCTCGTACCTTCAATGGATCGCCGATAGGGCTGCAAACTTCTCCATCTCTTCTCTTGTTGGCTTGGGCAAGGAGAAGTTGAGTTCCTCCGTTGCCCAAAAATTTGAGAGGTATGCAGACTGGGCTGAAAAGTTTGTAGCAGAGGTGGAGTCCGGCTGCCCACTCCGGCTTGACACCTTCCGCTATCCATTTCTTAAGCATCTTCTTGAAGGGAAAAGTCTCAGGTGTCAAATCGTAAAGAATCCAAGCCATTCCCTCAGTTTAGACCTACAACCCGTGATTGTTGAAGGGCGTGGCGTAGAGGTCATACTACGTTATGAATATAACGATCTCAGGAAGCTCGAGGAACGCTTCTTTATAAATCTGAGCCTACGAATCTCCGAAGACACCGATATCATAGGGATGAGTATTAACTGCATCCAGCGGTTGACATCTCAGTTCAAGCTTGTGGCTGAATCTGCAATAGGAGAACTCACGCTGCTGCCTAATTTGCAGGACACTTTCCATTCCTATGTTCGTCCACCCAGTTCCATCAAAGAAAAATATGGACGTGTTGTAGAAATATTCCGCCCCGATCCAATATGTTGCAATGGAAATAGCTGCGGAACTCTAGCTAACAAGTCATCAATAGAAATTCCGGAGCCAGTTACTAGGATCGATTTTAGTTGCTACATTTCAGCGCCCAAAAACAGCTTGCGTAACGCACCTCTGGTTCTGGACGGGACTTTTCTGCCTCATTTTCCTTGGTTCCCCAACGAGAAGATTTATATTGAGTATGGAGGCAAACAGGAAAATAGAAGCGGTGGTAGTGTGCAACAACTGGAGGAGATAGCAAGATCAGATGCGCTCGATTATTTGGTCCATCAACCAGAACCCACGGATTATGCTCTGTGGTGGTTATCCACGCATGGTGCTGCACTCGTTACTCTGAAGGCCCTGCCACCCAGCCGGAGGGTTTCTAAGAGAAAGCGGTAGAAGTTCAAAGGTGGCGACTGATTTGTGCTTAGACTTATTTATTTACGAACTCATTACTTCAATTTTGGGGGGCCGTCTTATATATATAGTTTTAAAATTTGTCAAGGTCCGCGCTTCAAAAAACGTTGTCAGACAAATAAAAACTACTTTTTCATGCCTGGATGTGAATATCCGGTTTGTAGTTTGCTATGCTGTATTTCTGTACACGACTGATCTCTATATGTATGATTGAAATTAGCGTGAATTCAGTTTTAGCCCTCATGTTGTCTTGAGTTTTGTCCTAACTAACACTATGTATTTGGACATGGTTTTGGAAAAGTACCATTGGTACTTCCAAGTAATTTCATTTGTATTATTTTCTAGCTAATTATCTAACAAAGAGTATTTATAAAATGTAATTTTTATCGTAGACGGTAATTTTGTAATTGAGTTTTTTTTGTCCTTTCTCCGACAAGGCAGCATGGTGCCTCGCTGGCTCACTCTCACGTGCGTCTCAAACTAGATAGCCACAGTCCGCAGATGCCTTCCACTCAGGGCATCCAGCGCCGCCGCCTTCGGCTAGCCCCTAGCCACCGCTGCCCCCACCAATGACGCCGTGCTGCTCGACGAGCTTGCCAATGCCTACTCCGTGTTGCTGTACTTTTCAAGTCATCAGTGAGCAATCACGGCGATGTTGATGTCGAGGTACAGACTGTGCCGGCGCGTCTCCGATGTGGCCACCGGTGAGGCTACCGTTGTGCCCGCTGGCCCCCGAGCTACATCAAGGACGCCTCGCTATTGCTGAGGACCACGGCCTACGACAGTTGCACATTGACTCCCCCACCGCCCATCAGATCTCAGCCGAGACGGACGACGCTCGGCGCTGGCGACGGGGAGAAGAAAACAGAGCAAGAATGGGCTTAGATTGAAACAAAGATGGAATACGAGATCTTAGTTTTGCCCTTAATGAAAATACACAAATTACATAATTAAACTTCTCTGAAAAAATAAATATGGGTACTGGTCCCACCTAATAATTTTGTACTATCCCCACTATTTGGTACCTTCAGGTACTTTGAATAGAGTACCTCTTATTTTTTCCACCGTTCGATCTCGCCTAATAAATGGCCCAGGTTTTTTTCAACCATTGTAAAATTTCTCCACATATATAGCATCCAGGTGAATTATTGACCTGCATATTCGTAGCACAACAAAGGAGAAATGGATCGCTAGCACTGTACTAAACAGTTGTTCTCTGTTTGTCCCCTTGTATCCACGCCATTGCAGCTAGAGGTGTCTGCAGCCTCCAATAATCATCGCCAGAAGCCAGTCAGACCTCCCTGCAACAACTGCTACTTGCAAAGTTGCAACTCAGATCGCTGGTTTGACAATTTCGCAAGTAAAAACTGGCGCAGATAGTGAAGGCCAACAGTGACAGACAAGGTTTGCAGGTCATGTTGCTCGGAAGTTACACTGCAGCTTCCTCCTTGTGCTATTCTCCTAGAAACCGACGCATCCTCTGCACTGCATTGCTCCTATATGGAAATTACTACCTCCCCTTTTTCTTTACTACTGTAAACCATTTTATAGTTGTATTATTGGCCGTTATTGGTGACGACAGTGAGCTCCATTTAAACGGACTGATTATGGGTGACATCACTGGTTGACTAGATAATTAATAAGTAGTAAAGACTCTGGTACATTCCGAACCGGTAGGAAAAACATAAGGGAGCAATGTAGCAAAAATGCGCTGTTTGGATGCCATGATCTAAAGTTTTACCATTAAATTTTAAACCACTTTAGCTTTTGAATTTCCAAACATGTAGTCTAACATATTGTCAAATTTAACCAACCTCATAAAAAAGTCACTAGTTCATTAGACTACACAAGTGAACTAAAGTAGTCTAAAGTTAGTACTTAACTTTAGCTTACTAATTAAATTTTAGAGAATGAGAAACAAGCAAGCCCTAATAAACAAAAGATATCCCCTCCCCTTTTATTTATTATTACTGTAAAGCTTGGTCGTCCCATTCACTGCCCTGTTCCATTCGCGGAAAGCAAGACGAAGCTTCGTGCTATATTCTCATTCCTGTGGAAGCCAAGTCATTGAGAAGGATGTAAACCGTTTTATAGTTGTAGCATATAATATATTGCCGACCGGTCTGTGATGACGGTGAGCTCCACTTAGGGCGCGTTTAGATGAAAAATTTTTGGGTTTTGGCTACTGTAGCACTTTTGTTTGTATTTAGCAATTAGTGTTTAATTATGAACTAATTAGGTTTTAAAGTTTCGTCTCGCGATTTCTCACCCAACTGTGCAATTAGTTTTTTTTTCGTCTACATTTAGTACTCCATGCATGTGCCGCAAGATTCGATATGATGGGTACTGCGCAAAACTTTTTGGGAACTAAACAGGCCCTTACACATTGCAAATGGAATGGTTGATAAGAACAAGGGGCTTTTTTTTGATAAAAAAGCAAACTTTATTAGCAGCAGTGTGCTGCAATGATGTGAATGAGTCACCAATTACATATTGCAAGGCTATCCTTGTAGGACAGCTGTTTACATGACTAGTATTGGTATAGGTGATCCGTATTTTATATTGATTAAGTATGAGATTGACGTATTTTATATTGATTAAGTATGAGATTCAATTTATTGTCTAGGGGACCTCTGTCACTCCTTATATACTCTGGAGGTGTAGGGTTACAAGAAAAATATCCCATTTGGTATTATACAATAAATCACATCTTCTTGTAGCCTTGCGGTGCACGTCTTGATCTTGTGGGCTGGACCACCTTTGGGGAGTGTGGGGGTATTAACCCCTATACCCTTACGACTAGGCTTGGGCCGGCCCAGTTTAGGGGGTCCGGTCTACTAGAAGATGACGCGCGGCTCGGCCGATCTGCTCGTAGTCCCGCGCAAGGAGTCAAGACAGACTTGGAGATCAAGCAAGATCCTGATCGATTAGAATAAGAATCCTTATCAGGCCACCTATGGCAATTGTAACCGGGTAGGATTAGTTTCCAGATCTGTAACCCTGCCCCCAGACTATATAAGGCGGGCAGGCGACCCCTCTAAAAACATCTCTCATTGACATACAGCAATACAATCAGACGCAGGATGTAGGTATTACGCCTTCACGGCGGCCGAACCTAGATAAAACCTCATGTCTGTCTTGCGTCACCATCTTGTTTGTAGCTTGCGCATCTGTCTGCCGATAATCTACTACCTTGGGCATACCCCTAGGTAGACTGCCGGCCATATTTCGTCGACAGGGAGCGGCCCATGTCTTGTCTTGTATATCCTCCACAGGCTTGGCCTCCCGAGCACCGTCCGCCACTCCACATCTTGCCCCGAGGCTCGACGCCGTCGGCGTAATAAGCTCCGATGAGCTGGACCCCTCTTCCCCTGTTCCGTCGTCACGCCGGCTACCTCCGTTCGGCGTCGTCTCCTTCTTCCCTCTCTTTCTCTCTCTCTGTCACATGGGACCGCCAAGTGACGTCGTCCCGTCTTCGCGCCGTCCCCGTCTGTCTCCTCCTCCAACTCTGTCAGGTGGGCCCGCAGCCGTGATGCCATCGCCCTCCATTCCAGTTAAAGGGCAAGGCTGGCCCACACGTCAGCGGCACCCATCGCCGACATCCTAGCCCCACCTGTCACACACACACTAGATTCACACAGCGCACAGCGCACAGATATTGCTAGGTACACCCGGTTAGTGCACACGTAAAGTTAAATACCTAATTTCCTTACTTAGAAAAATTCCCAGAAAATTTCTAAATAAACTAGATGCCCCCAGGAATCTACCTATATTATTTGCACCCATTTTCCATACACCAAAATATTTCCATAAATTCTATTTAATTCTCAAACTATATTTAAACTTCTAAAAATCATATCTTTCTCATCCTAACTCCGTTTCCCGTGAAACCACTTCCAAAATTCTTCTAAAATCAAGCTCTATTTATTCTACCTAGTACGACCATATTGTTCTATGCGTGTCAATGTATTCTACCTAGTACCACCATATTGTTCTAAACTATATTGTTTGAACATATATATGGCCATGTATTCTGATGAGCGTGGCAAGGAGGCTGTGCTATTTTACCGTTATGAGGATAGCACAATGACAGAGAAATGTTTCTTTCTGTTCTTGTTCCTACGACTATTATATATCAGAGAGCACATACAGTTGGGGCTGCTACTAAAGGCTTGCAATTATTGACATCTCAAAACAATAATGGACCTCCTTCCTCCACTCTTATATACTACTATAAAAGCTTGGTCGTCCCACTCGCTGAATACAAGCAGTGCACAACTTCACTACTCTCTTCGTGAGCTCACCTTATCTTGGAGACCTGGACCCTTCCTTCCGTGGCGAAGCTGTGATCGGGGTGCAGCTGGTGCTCCACACGCGCGCGGCTGCTGCAATCTAGAGCTAAGGTAAAGATTAGGCTTACATTTATTCCATCAGAATCCCAAGCTTGTGTGCCATATATATTACTCAAGATCTTGTGCACCTCAAAATAAAGCAGTAGCTCCTTTTGTTAAATCAACAGGCGGAGAGGACAGTATTTTTGGTACAATTTGACCAATTTTGTTCGATACTGATAGCTTAGTGGTAAAAAATTTCTAGTTTTAGAGTTGTTTGGCCAAAAACATACTTGAGCAATAGCTAAATGGCCAAAAATATATAGACTTCTCCCTAACATGAAAAAGGCCTTCAATTATGAAACAAAAATAAACATGAAAGAGGTCTTCCTGCCTTTTTTTCGAGCATTGAAAAATGCTAATGGTGCGCGCAGGTTGCTGAAAGAACATGGCAACTCAAATAAAATACTCCATTACAGTAATAACAAAAGTGAATTATGAAGGAACAAGAAGCTGACCTTTTGGCAGTTAGCTTTTTGCTATTGACTTTTGTGTTAATGGGTTAATTTTTTTTATAATGGTACATAACTTAGATGTAATAAATACAAAGGGTTATTGTTGGCTATTTTTATACAGTAACATATGTGAGATATTTAGATGCACAATTGAGGGGATTCCTTTACATTATTTATATAACAGAATAGATGGGATTACTTTACATTATTTTAATACCCATGTATACAACTCACCTAAATACAAAATCATGATGCCATAGATGGGTAATTGACAAGAAGATTATGGATTACTTCAGGTTATTCTTCATAGTGATATAGGTTAAATGTGGGAAATTTTGATAGATTTAGGGGGGGCTACTTTTGTGTATTTTCATAACAGGAGAGGTGGATAATTTTTTAGAAAACAAAATAGATCCAACAGCTATTTTCGTTGGTGACAATTAGAGTATAACAAATCATTGGTGGGATGCATTTATTTTTGCAAGAGGTTTACAAATTTATGCGTTCTTCTAACCAGTCTCGTGATAATTAATTTTATTAACAAGAAAGGTCTATAATAATGTTTCTTCTCAGTAAGATAGTAAGATATCATTTGGAATTCAAGCTTCATATATTTGTGTCAAAGTACAGCTCTCATTATTTTGTATCTTGAACAGCTGTACGGTAACTTGATGGCACTACCTTCAGCCATCGCTAAGGAGGGTGTGAACAAAGTGTTCTCGTACATCTCAACCAAGGTCGAAGACAAGGCGTCCAGAGCAGACACAATCACAAGGCTCGAGATTGCACTCGCTCGCTTGGACATTGCCCTTGAGAAGACAGGGAGGATACCAATCACATACGTCTCCTTGCTACGTAGCAGGAAGGATATCAAGGGAGTCTATATGGAGGGGACAGAACTGCTCAACAAGCACAAGAAGCCGCAGGACGAGAACGATGGCCATGTGGTGGTAAGGAGTTCCTCGTACTTTCAATGGATCGCCGATAGGGCTGCAAACTTCTCCATCTCTTCTCTTGTTGGCTTGGGCACGGAGAAAAAGTTGAGTTCCTCCGTTGCCCAAAAATTTGAGAGGTATGCAGACTGGGCTGAAAAGTTTGTAGCAGAGGTGGAGTCCGGCTGCCCACTCCGGCATGACACCTTCCGCTATCCATTTCTTAAGCATCTTCTTGAAGGGAAAAGTCTCAGGTGTCAAATCGTAAAGAATCCAAGCCATTCCCTCAGTTTAGACCTGCATCCCGTGATTGTAGAAGGGCGTGGGGTAGAGGTCCAACTACGTTATGAATATAACGATCTCAGGAAGCTCGAGGAACCCTTCTTTATAGACATGGACCTACGAATCTATGAAGACACCGATATAATAGGGACCAGTATTAAGTGCATCCAACGGTTGACATCTCCGTTCAAGCTTGTGGCTGAATCTGCAATAATAGGAGAACTCACGCTGCTGCCTAATTTGCAGGACAATTTCCATTCCTATGTTCTTCCCAGTTCCATCAAAGAAATATGTGCCTTTTATACAGAATTCTTGCGCCCGGATCCAATATGTTGCAATGGAAATAGCTGCGGAACTCTAGCTAACAAGTCATCAATAGAAATTCCGGAGCCAGTTATTAGGATCTGTTTTAGTTGCTACATTTCAGCGCCCAAAAACAACTTGCGTAACGCACCTCTGGTTCTGAACGGGATTTTTCAGCCTCATGCGTGTTGGTACTCCAACGATGAGATTCATATTAAGTATGGGGGCAAAAAGGAAAGAAAAAACGGTGGTGTGCAACAACTGGAGGAGATAGCAAGATCACATGCGCTCGATTATTTGGTCCATGAACCAGAACCCACAGATTATGCTCTGTGGTGGTTATCCATGCATGGTGCTGCATTCGTTACTCTGAAGGCCATGCCAAGACCCAGCCGGAGGGTTTCTAAGAGAAAGCGGTAGAAGTTCAAAGGTGGCGACTGATTTGTGCTTAGACTTATTTATGTACGAGCTCATTACTTCAATTTCAGGGGGCCGTCTTATATATATAGTTTTAAAATTTGTCATGGTCCGCGCTTCAAAAAACGTTGTCAGACAAATAAAAACTACTTTTTCATGCCTGGATGTGAATATTCGGTTTGTAGTTTGCTATGCTGTATTTCTGTACACGACTGATCTCTATATGTATGAGTAAGATTGAAATTAGCGTGAATTCAGTTTTAGCCCTCATGTTGTCTTGAGTTTTGTCTTAACTAACACTATGTATTTGGACATGGTTGGAAAAGTACCATTGGTAGGTACTTCCAAGTACTTTCATTTGTATTATTTTCTAGCTAATTATCTGACAAAGAGTATTTATACAATGTAATTTTTATCGTAGAGGGTAATTTTGTAATTGGGTTTTTTGTCCTTTCTCCGATGAAAGCATCTAGGCCCCTAGTTGGGTTTCGGTGATTAATGACAATACAAGATTACTATGACTAACGTGTGTTTTGCGGAGGCAATTAAGTTAGGTCATGGTAATGGAGATCGATTGGGCAATCATGGATGTCATGCCCCTACGATGGAAATCGTTTCGGTTTTCAAAGGATGGACGACAAGGTTAAAAATGACTAGTTCTAAGTGTCGATTAGAGTTGGAGAGACACTTAGAGTAGTTTAGGACTTTGTTTTTCCTTTGTCCGTACTATTAAGGGGGGTATGGACGGGTAGCTTGACCTAGGTGAGTCTAGTGAGTTAGGTGTGGTGCACACTTACAAATTCTAGCGCTAGGTAGCTCCAAAATAGCCCTTAGATCCAATGGAGCAAACTTCATTCACATATGATTGAGAGTTGGAAGTGGATAGAGGGTCAAATACTGACCGGACGCTGGCTCCGGTGCGACCAGACGCTGGCCGCAGGGTCCGGTCAGTTCATTTGACCAAGGAGATTGCGTCTGGTGCGACCGGACGCTGAGTGGTCGAGTGACCGGACACTGAGGGCCAGCGTCCGGTCGACTCCAGTAAGGTTCCAGAAGAGAGAATCTGCGACCGGACGTGTCCGGTCAGTACTGACCGGACCCTGGGGGTTCAGCGTCCGGTCGAGTACAGTAAGGTTACAATGAGGGTAAAATGTGACCGGATGCGTCCGGTTAGTGGTGATCAGACCCTGACAGCGTCCGGTCAACACTTAATCACTGGTGTGCGGGTTGAACTGACTGGAGCATCCGGTCAACATGACCGGAGCGTCCGGTCACCCCGCAGAAGCACATAACGGTTCGTTTTTCAGCCGGTGTTATAAATAGAGCCCCCACTCGTGTGTGGGGGTACTTTTGCTCATTTCAACAGCTGAGAAACATATTTGTGAGTGCCAAGAAGAGCAAGGTCCTAGTGAGGTGATTGAGATTTGAGGATCCAAGAGAGTAGCCTCATTAGTGAAGCAAGAGTAGCAAAATGTGCATCCATCGTTCTCATTAGGCTTATCGTGGTCAAGTGAGAGTTTGTGCTTGTTACTCTTGGTGATCGCCATCACCTAGATGGCTTGGTGGTGATTGGGAGCTTGGTGATCATCTGGAGAGCTTGTGGATGACCCAACTCAAGTTGTGAGCGGTTGTGGGTGATTCACCATGACGGAGTGTCGAAGAATCAACCCGTAGAGAGCACTTGATCCTTGCGTGGATCAAGGGGAGCTCTACCCTTGCACGGGTGCTCCAACGAGGACTAGTGGGGAGTGGCTACTCTCCGATACCTCGGCAAAACATTGCCGCGTTTCCTCTCCTCTCTTTACTTTGAGCATTTACTTTGAGCAATTCAATTCATGTCTTTTACATTCCTAGAATTGCCATGCTAGAGTAGGATTGGTACTAGGTTGCTAAACTTTTGTGCGTTAGATCAATAGAAACACTTCTCTAGGCACAAAGGGTTAATTGGGCTAACCATAGGACTTGTTTATTGCGAAGAAATTTAGAATTAGCCCAATAAACCCCCCCCCCTCTTGGGCATCTTGATCCTTTCAATTGGTATCAGAGCCTCGTGCTCACATTTTAAGCTTAACCGCTTAGAGCAAGATATCTCACGGGGATAGACCTCCTCCTATCTTTGAGGGAGATGACTTTCTATATTGGAAAATTTGCATGGAGGCGTATCTAGAAGCTATAGATGTTGGTATACTTAGAGCTGCCTCACAAGGCTTCCCAAAACCTCGGGATGCCGCACACCCACAAGGCGATGAGTTGAACTATGAGAAGTGGAATGCAAAGGCTCGCAACACCATCTTTAGAGGCCTTTGCAAGGATGTGTTCAATCGCATGCGGAACCACAAAGACGCCCATGCACTATGATCGGATGTTTGTGCGCTCCATGAGGGAACAAAGAGTGAGCGTGAGGAACGCTATCATCTTGTCATGAAAAAGCTAAACTCTTTTCAAATGCTTCCTAAAGAATGTGCTAATGAGATGTATTCACGTTCAAATGTTCTTGTAGAGGAAGTCAATGGGCTTGGACTCACTCAAATGCAACCATCCGATGTTGTAAGAAAGATCTTGAGTGTCCTCCCCATTGACAAATATGGGCATATTGTGACCGTGCTACATCAAGGTGATCTTTCCACCGCTACACCGACACAAATCTTAGGAAAGATCAATGCTCATGAGATGTACATGCACATTACACCTCAAGATGGCTCATCCTCTACAAAGAAGAAAGATAAAGACTTAGCATTCAAAGCTAGTCAAGATAAGGGCAAAGCAAGACTTGAGTATGAGAGCTCAAGTGATGAAGAAGATGAAGATGAAGATCTTGCTCTCATGGTGAAGAAAGCCACCAAGATGCTAAAGAAGCTAAACAAGAGTGGCATCAAGTTTGACAGCAAGAAGAAGAAGTTCTTCACAAGCTCTAGAAGAAAGCCAATCTCCAAAATGGATTGCTTCAATTGTGGTGAACTTGGTCATCTAGCACACCAATGCCCCAAGTCCAAGAAAGACAAGTTCAAGAACAAGAACAAGGGCAAGAAAGATGACTCAAGTAAGGAAGATGAAGATGAGAAATAGAAGAACAAGCCATACAAGAAGAGAGATGGCAAAAAGAAGGACTTCCACAAGAAGAAGAAAAGTGGAAAGACATACATCGTCGGTGATTGGCTCACGGACATTGATTCATCTAGTGGATCATCCGTTGATGATAGTGACAATGAGAAGGTGGCCGCTATTGTTATTGACTCTTCATCATCTTCACCGCCACCATCGCCATCATCCTCTACACACCTATGCCTTATGGCCAAGGGTGAACGCAAGGTATCAAATGATGGTGATAGTACTGATGATGAACATGATAGTGATGATGATAGTGATAGTGATAGTGATGATGATTCACCTTCTTATGATGATCTTGTTAAAATACTAAAACAATACACTAAGATCATTAGAAAGGGTAGAGCTAAAAATGAAAAGCTAGATGCTAAGAATGATTCACTTTTAGCAAAATGTGATGAAATGGAAAAGGCTAATATTGAGCTTAAAGAAGCAAATGATGCTATATCATCCAAACTCAAGGAGCTCAAATCTTGTAAGAAAGAGCTTAAAGATAAACATAATAAACTTGAGAGGACACACAATGAGCTCATCATTAGCCATAACAAGCTAAAAGATAAATATACCACTCTTAAGATTAATCATGATACTCTTGTCATTGCTCAAGAATTTCTATCCAGTGAGCCACATGATGCTACTAACGATGTTGTTAAGATTAATATAGCTACATCATGTGATGATTTAATTGATGAGAGCATTGAGCAAGGATCTAGTGGCAAAGGCAAGCAAGTGGTTGAGTGCAATGACTATGATGAGTATGTCAAGCTCAAGCATGACAATGAAAAGCTCAAAAAAGAGTTTGAAGAGTTCAAAGTCCACAACACCATTGTGCTAGAAACTCTTGATCATGATGGTGACTTGATCCTTGAAAATGAGAAGCTAAAAGAAGAAAACAAAAAACTCAAGGAAGAGAGAAACAATGTTGCACTCAAGGAAGAGAACAAGAAGCTCAAGTTGGAAAAAGAGTATCTCAAGATTGGATTGAGCAAGTTCACTAGAGGCAAGTATCTTCAAAGTGAGCTTCTAATGAACACCATCATGAAGATGGATAGGAGTGGCATTGGGTACATGGCAAATCAAGAGAAGAAGAAGGCTCAAGCTCAACAACAACAATCAAAGCCAAAGCCAAAGAGATGCTTTGAGTGTGGACAAGAAGGCCACTTTGCTCATGAGTGCCAAACTCCACCACAACAACCCTTGCCCAAGCATGCTAGACCCTTTGCTTTCAATGCTCACTACATGCTTAGAAAGAATTCTAGTGGAAAGATGAAAGTGATGTTCTTAGGACCTCCCAATAAGAATAGACCTAAGAAAATTTCGGTTGCAAAGTCACTTATTGAGAAGGTGAAGGGCCCTCAACAAGTTTGGGTTCCTAAAGCTTGATCTCTTATGTGTAGGTGAACTACAAGACCGATGGAAGTTATTGGGTTATTGATAGTGGTTGCACACAACATATGACCGGTGATCCTCGTATATTCACCTCACTTGATGAAGAAGTAGATGGGCAAGAAAGAATCACATTTGGAGATAATTCAAAGGGCAAGGTTAAAGGATTGGACAAAGTGGCAATATCAAATGATCATTCCATCTCCAATGTGCTATATGTTGCTTCATTGAGTTTCAACTTGCTATTCGTTGGACAATTGTGTGATCTTGGCTTCCAATGCTTGTTTACCGAGAAGGAAGTTGTTGTATCTAAGAAGGATGATGATCAAGTGATATTCAAAGGATTTAGATACAACAACCTATATCTAGTGGACTTCACCTCCAAAGATGCAAACTTGAAGACTTGCCTATTCACCAAAACAACACTTGGGTGGCTATGGCATAGAAGACTTGCTCATGTTGGGATGAGCTCACTCAAGAAGCTTATGAAGAATGATTTGGTGAGAGGGTTGAAGGATGTAAAGTTTGAGAAGGACAAGCTTTGTAGTGCATGTCAAGCCGGCAAGCTAGTTGCAAATACCCATCCAACAAAAGCTTTCATGTCAACCACAAGAGTGCTAGAACTCCTTCACATGGATTTATTTGGACTAACAACATACAAGAGTTTGGGAGGAAATCTTTATTGTCTTGTGATTGTTGATGACTACTCAAGGTATACATGGGTATTCTTCCTTCATGACAAATCCAAAGTTGCATCTTGCTTCAAGAAGTTTGCCAAGAGAGCTCAAAATGAATTTGAAGTGAAGCTCAAAAAGATTAGAAGTGACAATGGGAAAGAATTTGACAACACAAACATAGAAGCCTATTGTGATGAAGTTGTAATCAAATATGAGGTCTCCGCAACATACACTCCTCAACAAAATGGTGTAGTTGAGAGGAAGAACCGGACATTGATCACTCTTGCAAGAACAATGCTTGATGAGTACAACACCCCCAAAGCTCTATGGGCGGAAGCAATCAACACCGTATGCTATGCATCCAATCGCCTATTCCTTCAAAAGTTCCTTGACAAGACACCTTATGAGTTGCTCAATAGGAAGAAGCCGGACGTCTCCTTCTTTAGGGTGTTTGGTTGCAAATGCTACATCTACAAGAAGAGGCAACACCTAGGAAAGTTCCAAAGACGTTGTGATATTGATTTTCTTGTTGGTTACTCATCAAAGTCCAAAGCATATAGAGTATTTAATCATGCCACCGGCTTGGTTGAAGAAACATATGATATGGAGTTTGATGAATCTAACGGCTCCCAAGGAGCACATGAGAATCTTGATGATGTAGGTGATGAACCATTGAGGGAGGCCATGAAGAACATACCGGTTGAAGACATCAAGCCTAAAGATGATGAAGATGATGTACAAGTAATTGATCCACCCTCTTCATCAAGTGTACCACAAGATGGTGAAAAAGATAGGAGAGTAGAAAATGAAGACACTCATGTCTCCCATGAGCAAATGGTGGTACAAGCACAAGATGTTGATGCTCCACAACCTCCTCCTCAAGTGGTCAATAGAAGAAATACACCTCTACTACAAGATCATCCACAAGATCTCATCATAGGGAGTCCTTCAAAGGGTGTAATGACTCGATCACAAAAACTTGCTTCATTTATTGCTCATCACTCTTTTGTCTCTTGCTATGAGCCTACTAAGGTAGAAGAAGCTCTTCAAGATCCGGATTGGATAAATGCCATGCATGAAGAGTTGAACAACTTCACATGCAATGAAGTTTGGACTCTTGAAGAGCGGCCAAAAGGTGCAAGACACTGATACAGAGATGGGCTTTACTCCCGGTGGGGAACCCCCTCTAGTCCTGGTTCCCCACCCAGGAGCAAGCATCCGGGACTAAAGGGGGGTCCTTTAGTCCCGGGTCAGGAACCGGGACTAAAGGTCCTCCCAGCTTTAAAAAAAATAATGCCTCCCACTGCTGTGTCCCGTGAGATTCGAACCCAAGACCTCATGCATTGCCTCGCGCGTAGTTTACCACCCTACCTATACAGCACATCTAACAATGGATGGGATGCTTCCCTTTTGAACTAACCCATCGGGGGACCTTTAGTCCTAGTCGGTGTTACCAACCGGGACTAAAGGGTCTATCTTTAGTCCCGGTTGGTGTTACCAACCGGGACTAAAGGTTGGAGGACTTTTAGTCCCGGTTGGTGGCTCCAACCGGGAGTAAAGGTCCACCTTTAGTCCCGGTTGGTGTCTCCAACCGGGACTAAAGGTCCCCTGCCGCTGTGCCGAGCGCAGTAGCTGTTGCGCAGGGACCTTTAGTCCCGGTTGGAGACACCAACCAGGACTAAAGGTCTCTCTAGTCCCGGGCGCAAAAAATACCAGGACTAGAGCCCATTTTGGCTTTGGATGAAAGGTCTGTTCTCTACTAGTGAGAGTCATTGGAACAAAGTGGGTGTTCCGAAACAAGCAAGATGATCAAGGTGTTGTAGTGAGGATCAAGGCAAGACTAGTTGCAAAGGGGTTCTCTCAAGTTGAAGGTTTAGATTTTGGAGAGACCTTTGCACCGGTTGCAAGATTAGAAGCCATTTGTATCCTCCTTGCATATGCATCACATCACGAAATGAAATTATATCAAATGGATGTGAAAAGTGCATTTTTAAATGGCTTTATAAATGAACTAGTCTATGTTGATCAACCTCCCGGGTTTAAAGACCCTAGATATCCTAATCATGTGTATAGGTTGTCCAAGGCATTATATGGGCTTAAGCAAGCCCCAAGAGCTTGGTATGAGCGCCTTCGGGACTTCCTCATTGAGAAGGGCTTCACAATTGGGAAGGTTGACACCACACTATTCACCAAGAAGCTTGATGGGCATATCTTCATTTGTCAAGTGTACGTTGATGATATCATCTTTGGATCATCAAATGAAGACTCTTGCAAAGAATTTGGTGAATTGATGTCAAAGGAGTTCGAGATGTCCATGATTGGTGAGCTTACATTCTTTCTTGGTTTTCAAGTCAAGCAAATGAGAGAAGGGATCTTCATCTCTCAAGAGAAATATACAAAAGATCTTCTCAAGAGATTCAAGATGGATGAATGTAAGCCAATCAAGACATCAATGCCAACAAATGGACATCTCAACCTAGATGAGGAAGGTAACATGGCTGATCAAACTCTCTACCGTTCTATGATTGGTAGCTTGTTATATTTAACCACATCTAGACCCGACATCATGTTTAGTGTGTGTATGTGTGCTAGATTTCAAGCTAAACCTAAGGAAACACATTTAATTGCCGTTAAAAGAATCCTTAGATATCTTAAGCACACACCAAGCATTGGCCTTTGGTATCCCAAAGGAGCTAGATTTGAATTAATTGGCTATTCCGATTCGAATTATGCCGGATGCAAAGTTGATAGAAAAAGCATATCCGGAGGGTGCCATTTGCTTGGTAGATCACTTGTGTCTTGGTCCTCTAAGAAACAAAATAGTGTGGCCTTGTCCACCACCGAAGCAGAATACATTGCCGCGGGTGCCTGTTGTGCACAAATACTTTACATGAAACAAACTTTGCTAGACTATGGTATAGTTCTAGATAAAGTACCTCTTTTGTGCGACAATGAAAGTGCGGTAAAACTTGCGAATAATCTGGTTCAACACTCTCGCACCAAGCACATAGATATCCGCCATCACTTTCTCAGAGATCATATTGCTAAAAATGATATATCATTAGAAGGTGTAAGGACCGAGGATCAATTGGCGGATATCTTCACTAAACCGCTAGATGAGGCAACATTTTGTAGATTGCGGAATGAGCTCAATGTACTTGATTTTAGTAACTTCTCTAAAAGATGAGCTTGTGTTGTCCCTTGTATTGCATTGTAACATACAATATGTTTAATCTTTGGTAATGCATATATGACTTGTCTAACATGGTTAAGATAATCACCGAAAAGCGTGTGAAGAAGCTTAACCTTGGATCAAACTTGACAAGCAACTAGATTTACTTTCAAGTATTGCATTGCATATGCATGATTGTTGTTTGTCGTTTGTCTTCAAATTGCCCTCTTATTGCCTATTTTCTTAAAAAGAATTATAGCCTAAGGCAAAATATTTTGAAATTTTTGAGGGTTTGAGAGAGGTCACTCACATCAGTTTCAATTGGTGTTTATTTGGATCTTATTTGAGTTGGGACTTGATTGGGAACAGGCAGCGCGAAGGAATTTAAAGATTTGCTAAAGGAGTGACCGGATGCTACACCGAACTCTGATGTCCAGCATCCGGTCAGTTCACAAAGGTGAATAGCTGCCGAGCAGGAGTGACCGGACGCTGAAACAGTGTTTTCCCAGCGTTCGGTCAGAAGGAGCTTCAGCGTCCGATCGATGATGAAGACATCAAGGCTAGGTGACCAGACTCTGGCTGCGTCTGGTCGGTGTCCACTGGACGTGTCCGGTCGTGATTCCAGAGGATTTGGAGCTCTCTGGAATCGACCGGACGTTGGGTGGTAGCATCCGGTCGCTACCACCAGAGCGTCCGGTCAGTAGAAATCGTGCGGCATCCGAACTCTTGCTTCGTTTCCTTTTCTGATCCGCTGGGGGCCACCTTATTTAATCTCCGTTGGGGGTTTGACCTAATCCGTCCGCCGCATCGCCACCAGAGCTCCACCGCGCCTGCCCTAGCGCCATCGCCACCGCAACTGCCGTGACAGCCCACGCGCACGCCGCTGCTTCCTCCAGCACCGTCGGTGCCTCTTCAAGCCGTGCCGTGCCCTAGCCGCCAACTTGTCGGATTCACCGCTGCCAGCTCATGCGCCGCCACTGTCCCTGCTCCAGCGCCGTCACCAGCTGCCCCGCGCGCCACTGCTGCTCAGCTCGCCACCGAGATCCTCCGCAGCAGTGCCACCCTAGACCTAGCTAAGCACCCTCATTGCAAGCGTTGCAGTGCCCTAGAACCCATTGCTATCTAGGGCCGTCGATTCACCATTTTGAATCGCCGATCCACCACTGCAAACCCTAGCCTTGAGTCTCGGTGGTTCCCCACGCGTCGTCTCTTTTCTTCTCGGATCGCCGGTTCGTCAGGTAGAAATCCCGTTGCTTCAATTTCGTATCTAAATTGCTTGCTTCCTAGGGTTTCGCATCTATTAGATACATCGTATTTATTGTATATCCTATCTACTCAATCGTGCAGCGAGTCGGTGTCGTTGAGATCGTGTGGCAGTTGACAGTTTAACTTGGAGCCAAGCTCGCGAGTAGTTGATTCTTCTTTGATCCATCAGATGGCTCGGACGAAGAACGTCGGAGGTGGTCCAGGAGATGATGATCAGAGGCCCCCACCTCGCCTAACTGCAGATGCAAAAGCCAAGAAGCTGGCGACCAGAAAGAGGAAGTATTCAGATGCTGAGACAGCGAGAGCAGCAGCAGTTGTAGAGGCCGCAGAGCGTGTCGAGAGAGGAGGCACTCATAGTGGAGTTGTTATTGCAGATCATCTGTCACTAGAAGCGCAAGGCAGGCTTGAGCGTATTGAGCGTCTTCATGGTGGTCCACCTAGGACTGTCATGATGGTAGGACGATGTCTTGCCATTGAGGAGCCTCAGCCTCAGGGGGAGTCACAACAGGCACCGCCAGTAGAGCAGACTCAGGAGGCACAACCAGTACAGTAGACCCACGAGGGTGAGCAGGCCCAGCAGGCAGAGGAGATAGAGCTGGCACCACAGCCACAGTTACGCCGCTCTGGTCATACTCATGTCCTAGTTTCACCGAGACCAGCCACTCAGCGCAGGGGTTCTCGTCCACCGCCTCGACCATAGGGTCTGCCTCCAATGACCCATCTTGACCTGAGGGCTGCCACGGCCAAGCAGGTGCAGCAGCTGAGGTTCGTGGACTTCGAGGTGTGGTTTCTGCCCAGGAGGGATGAGAGAGCATTAGAGGGATTCTATACACCCCTGCAGGAGGATTTCTACAATGTCTATCTCAACAGTGGGGCTGTTTCAGATCTCAGCATGTCTGCAACATTGAGGCTATAGTCACAGCAGCTGGAGAGCACATTCGCCCCTACCTTGCATATTTGCCGAGGCTGACAGATTTGATTGGACAGATAGGATTATATGTTTCATCTTGGGTTCGTCAGTTTTATGCTTCTCTCTACATTGACCCGCACCATAGATACATTCACTTTGCATTCAGAGGCAGAGACTACCGACTGACGAGTCAGAGGGTCAGGGAGATACTGAGGCTATAGGAGCTTCCCGTCAGGTTACATGAGGTCTGTTATGGACAGACAGAGCCTCCCAGGCGTCCTCATGGTGGTAATGTGCCCCCTACTGACTTGGTTCGTCACTGCTTTAAGGAGCCGTTTGGCGAGGGCTCGCGCAGGAACCCCAGTGACCTTACTCCGACTGCTCGAGTACTAGAGGCTATTGTGAGGAGGACACTGCTTCCCAGGATGGGATACAGAGAGGGCTTGACTCGCATCCAGCTATGGCTCCTCAACACCCTGATGCAGTAGACAGTGTTCGATATTTGGGATCTTCTTCTGTCTGAGATGGAGGATACGATAGCTAAGGGATTCAGAGGTCATCGACAGCTGCCATACGCCCATTGGATCACATTTCTCATTCACCGGGCAGTGATAGTTAGGCCACCTGAGATGCTTGCTGAGTACAGCGGTGCCACCACAGAGTTTCCTGCTTATAACTTGTCACAGAGGATCAGGCATAGCACGCCCCAGGCACCCAGTCAGTCTCGCCATCGTCCAGATATACCAGAGTCTACAGCTCAGCAGGATGAGATTATTAGAGGCATAGCAGCTACTGAGGAGGAGTAGCTTGAGGTTCAGCAGGAGAGGAGCGAGACTAGTGACAGTTCAGATGACGACTACCTGCCTATTCCATAGATGCCTGCATGTCAGCATGATCATGACGCCGGCAGTTCCAGCTCAGCTCCACCTGCCTCGCAGACGGATTTCACTTTACTCGCTATACTAGAGCGGATGAGATAGGACCAGGTCAGACAGGCTCAAGAGACAGCTGCTACATTTGCTCAGTTCCAGACTCGGCAGGAAGAGTTCTAGCGCCAGCAGCTGGTCATCCAGCAGCAGACATAGGCTCTACAGCAGCAGCAGTAGGCTATGCACCAGTAGCAGATCCTCATGCAGCAGCAGCTTCTTGGATTGATGCAGCATGTGGTGACAGCGATTGGGGCCCCACTGCCACAGCCTTCGCCCCAGCTTGGTCAGCATGGTACCACTTCGACGACTCCAGCGATACAGCCCAGGGGGCTTTAGAGTCAGGGACAGCCACCAGCTCAGTATGCTTCACCGACAGAGCAGGTGTTCTAGTGGTTCACTTCGCCAGTGGTAGCCCCGCAGTTCACACCACTCCAGACGGGCTTCACACCGGCACAGACGTCCTCGCTATTTGAGTCAGACACTTCAGTCTCCAGGAGTCTTGGAGCATCTTTCAGCGAGTTGACAGGGCAGCCCACACCACCATATTTGTATGCCCTAGGTCCCTCTACAGCAGCTCCCATCGCCGTGACTACACAGAGGCTTTATTCCTCAGTTGCATCTTCAAATCCTACTACAGGCATACCAGCAGAGTCACAGGCAGCACCTGTCCTAGCTCAGACCCAGACCGCTTCAGCGACACTGCCAGCTACAGAGGGTCAGACAACTTAGAGCTCTGGGCCAGTGTCCGGTCGACTCTAGTAAGGTTCCAGAAGAGAGAATCTGCGACCAGACGCGTCCGGTCAGTACTGACCGGACCCTGGGGGTTCAGCGTCCGGTCGAGTACAGTAAGGTTCCAGTGAGGGTAAAATGCGACCGGACGCGTCCGGTCAGTGGTGATCGGACCCTGACAGCGTCCGGTCAACACTTAATCACTGGTGTGTGGGTTGAACTGACTGGAGCGTCCGGTCAATATGACCAGAGCGTCCGATCACCCCGTAGAAGCACATAACGGTTCGTTTTTCAGCCGGTGTTATAAATAGAGCCTCCACTCGTGTGTGGGGGTACTTTTACTCATTCCAACAACTGAGAAACACATTTGTGAGTGTCAAGAAGAGCAAGGTCCTAGTGAGGTGATTGAGATTTGAGAATCCAAGAGAGTAGCCTCATTAGTGAAGCAAGAGTAGCAAAGTGTGCATCCATCGTTCTCATTAGGCTTGTCGTGGTCAAGTGAGAGTTCGTGCTTGTTACTCTTGGTGATCGCCATCACCTAGATGGCTTGATGGTGATTGTGAGCTTGGTGATCATCCAGAGAGCTTGTGGATGACCCAACTCAAGTTGTGAGCGGTTGTGGGTGATTCACTGCGACGGAGTGTCGAAGAATCAACCCGTAGAGAGCACTTGATCCTTGCGTGGATCAAGGAGAGCTCTACCCTTACGCGGGTGCTCCAACGAGGACTAATGGGGAGTGACGACTCTCCGATACCTCGGCAAAACATCGCTGCGTTTTCTCTTCTCTCTTTACTTTAAGCGTTTACTTTGAGCAATTTAATTCTTGTCTTTTACATTCCTATAATTGCCATGCTAGAGTAGGATTGGAACTAGGTTGCTAAACTTTTGTGCGTTAGATCAATAGAAACACTTCTCTAGGCACAAGGAGTTAATTGGTCTAACCATATGACTTGTTTATTACGAAATTTTTTTGAATTAGTCCGATTCATCTTTCTCTTGGGCATCTTATCCTTTCATCCGACAAGGCAGCATGGTGCCTCGCTGGCTCACTCTCACGTGCGTTTCAAACTAGGTAGCCACAGTCCACAGATGCCTTCCACTCAGGGCATCCAGCGCCGCCGCCTTCGGCTAGCCCCTAGTCACCGCCGTGCTGCTCGACGAGCTTCTGTACCTTTCAAGTCATCAGTGAGCAATCACGGCGATGTTGATGTCGAGGTACAGACTGTGCCGGCGCGTCTCCGAAGTGGCCACCGGTGAGGCTACCGTTGTGCCCGCTGGATCACGTGCTCCGGCATCCAGTGAGCTAGTACGCAGACTGGTGGATGAACCGGTGGATGCTTGGGCAATCTGGTGGAGAAAGAAGCAGAATGTGCTGGTGTGGTCAGATGGCAGCAGGTCGGCGGCCTGGAAAGCATCCCGCTCCACTCCACTCCTTCCTGCACCTATGTGCCGCTCTCTCTTCCCGCCTCCGTCCCCCGGTCCCCCCACATGCCGTTGGCCCCCCGAGCTACATCAAGGACGCCTTGCTATTGCTGAGGACCACGGCCTACGACAGTTGCACATTGACTCCCCCACCGCCCATCAGATCTCAGCAGAGACGGACGACGCTTAATGCTGGCGGCGGTCCGGGTGTTCCTAACGATGGGGAGAAGAAAACAGAGCAAGAATGGGCTTAGATTGAAACAGAGATGGAATACGAGATCTTAGTTTTGCCCTTAATGAAAATACACAAATTACATAATTAAATTTCTCTGAAAAAATAAATATGGGTACTGGTCCGACCTAATTCGGTATATTTGGTACCTTCAGGTACTTTGAATAGAGTACCTCTTATTTTTTCCAACGTTCAATCTCGCCCAATAAATGAGCCATATTTTTTCCAACCATTGTAAAATTTCTCCACGTATACAGCATCCAGGTCAATTATTGACCTGCATATTCGTAGCACAACAGAGGAGAAATGGATCACTAGCACTGTACTAAACAGTTATTCTCTGTTTGTCCCCTTGTATCCACGCCATTGCAGCTAGAGGTGTCTGCAGCCTCCAATAATCATCGCCAGAAGCCAGTCAGACCTCCCTGCAACAACTGCTACAGATAGTGAAAGCCAACAGCGACAGACAAGGTTTGCAGGTCATGTTGCTCGGAAGTTACACTGCAGCTTCCTCCCTGTGCTATTCTCCTAGAAACCGACGCATCCTCTGCACTGCATTTCTCCTATATGGAAATTACTACCTCCCCTTTTTCTTTACTACTGTAAACCATTTTATAGTTGTATTATTGGCCGTTATTGGTGACGACAGTGAGCTCCATTTAAACGGACTGGTTATGGGTGACATCACTGGCTGACTAGATAATTAATAAGGAGTAAAGACTCTGGTACATTCGGAACCGGTAGGAAGAACATAAGGGAGCAATGCAGCAAAAATGCCGCGTTTGGATGCCACGGTCTAAAGTTTTGCCACTAAACTTTGAACCACTTTAGCTCTTGAATTTCCAAACATGTAGTCTAAAATATTGTCAAATTTAACCAACCTCATAAAAAAGTCACTAGTTCATTAGACTACACAAGTGAACTAGAGTAGTCTAAAGTTAGTACTTAACTTTAGCTTACTAATTAAATTTTAGAGCATGAGAAGCAAGCAAGCCCTAATAGACAAAAGATATTCCCTCCCCTTTTATTTATTATTACTGTAAAGCTTGGTCGTCCCATTCACTGCCCTGTTCCGTTCATGGAAAGCAAGACGAAGCTTCGTGCTATATTCTCATTCCTGTGGAAGCCAAGTCATTGAGAAGGATGTAAACCGTTTTATAGTTGTAGCATATAATATATTGCCGACCGGCCTGTGATGACGGTGAGCTCCGCTTACACATTGCACATGGAATGGTTGATAAGAGCAAGGGGCTTTTTTTTGATAAAAAACAAACTTTATTAGCAGCAGTGTGCTGCAATGATGGTGAATGAGTCACCAATTACATATTGCAAGGCTATCCTTGTAGGACAGCTAGTATTGGTATAGGTGATCCGTATTTGAGAACTAGTTGAGCTCGATGAGCTGATTTATGTACCTCTGTGTGAAGCACTTGATATCCCAATGCGGCAGATTTGTGTGGTCATTCCCATTGAAGAAAGTCACAAGCTATTGATTGTCAGACAAAAATATCGGGCAATGGATGCCTAGTGACAAAGGCAATCTGAGCTGCAAGCGCCAAGGCACCGAAGTAGAGTCTTTGAGTATAGCCTTGATATAGATGGCTGATGTCATGTTTAATTCAGTGTATAGAAAGAGCACTCCCAAACCAGCTCGCCTTGGAACCTGCATTGATGAGGCAGGCGTAGTGAAAAAGCGCCAGCTGTGTCACAATGAAAACAGGTGGGCCTGGTAATCTCAAATGCTGAGAGCTGATGGTGTTCAGCTAGTACACTTGCACCCCTTGCCAGCACTGTACCTGCAAATGAAAAATTGTTACCTTGACCAAGTAGTCGTAGGCTCGCTTGCTTCTGCAGCCTGCATGCACTGCATGACTGCTTGAAGACCATGTGCATGCTGATGCCATTCCTGTGCAGCTCTTGGACAGCGCGTTTTGATGCACGGGCACCACAGCACCATTGTGGTCACCTAGCTGCCCCGTCATGTTGTGACTTGCAGCCGCATCTGCTCGAAAGCAGCACCGCAGCATCCTTGTGGCTGTGGCTGACGCACTCGCCATGATGTCGCTTGCCCCTGTGTTCACGCGTGCTTGGTGCCCGTGCCGTTGCGCCGCTGCTGTGCATGGGCATGTGCCATGCTGGCAGCTGTAGAGCGTTTGAGCAGACCGCGTGCCACGTGCCTGAGTCTCCTGCCTGCCTGCTATCCCGAATTTTTTTATTTTTCAGCCTTTTTTTGAAAAATATTCACAAATAGATCATGGTAGTTTCATTTTCGTTTATGGACCATGACATCGACGACATGGCTTTTGGCGCCGAGGAAACACGTCTCGGCGTCATGGACAATGGCGCTGAGGTCTTGGCGAGGCATCGGACGTGGCGGTGACCTGGCGCCGACGTGGACAAGGCCTCAGCGCCATAGATCTTGGCGCCGAGCTGTTACCCTATAGATCTTGGCGTTTGAAATGATACAAGTATAATTGTTCCGAAGAACATGCAACAACGCCATTGTGGTTCAATTGGTTAGGACGTGCACGACTTAGCCCAAGGGCCTGGGTTTGAATCCCAACGTTGAATCTTTTTTTCTTATAAAATTAACTCGATTTTCAACCCTTTTGATATATGGTATCGAACTGCTCCTAGCAAAAACCTAAATTCTTACTGAACAAATTATTTATTTAGGTTAAGGGGACTTTTGTTTTGGTGTGATCACATTCTTTTCTTCCCTGTTGCATGTTCCTGCCATTTGCTTCTTTTTAAGCAGTGAGAGGTACGATGCCGGTTTAGTTCCTAAAATTTTGCAAAATTTTTTAAGATTCTTTGTTACATCGAATCTTTGGACGCATGCATGAAGCATTAAATATAAATAAAAAATAAAACTAATTACACAGTTTAGATGAAATTCACGAGACGAATTTTTTAAGCCTAATTAGACTATGATTGGACACTAATTGTCAAATAACAAATAAAGTGCCACAGTACCCTTTTCAGAAAAAATAGCCAACTAAACCAGGCCATGGTATGTTTTTTAAGCAGTGAGAGGTATGGGCCGTGTTTAGTTCCGTCGGATTCGGCGTTTGTACAGTGTTCGATGTGATGGCGAACACGGTAGCAATTTCGTTTGTATTTGTGAATTATTATCCAAATATTGACTAATTAGGTTCAAAACGTTCGTCTTACAAAGTACAACCAAACTGTGCAATTAGTTTTTTATTTCGTCAATATTTAGTACTCCATGTATGTACCGCAAGTTTGATGTGACGGGAAATCTTCTTTTTACATAGTGCCAAAGTTTGGATTTTGGATGAACTAAACATGGCCATGGTATGGTATGGCAAACGCTCTTTTCTGAGGCCGATTAAGGCCCCGTTTAGATCCAAAAATTTTTGGATTTTGGCTCACTGTAGCATTTCGTTTTTATTTGATAATTAGTGTCTAATTATGGACTAATTAGGTTTAAAAGTTTCGTCTCGCGATTTCTCGACCAACTGTGTAATTAGTTTTTTTTCGTCTACATTTAGTACTCCATGCATGTACCGCAAGATTCGATGTGACAAGTACTGCGCAAAAATTTTTGGAATATAAAGAGGCCCTAAAACTATGTTCTCTCCGACATGCATCGACATGCGCATGTGAACCAGCACGTGGCCACACCACCGCCACACCGAAAACGATATATCATCCGTGTGAACTCAAGTCGACCGTGAGCGGCGTAAATAAATTTACGTAAATGTGGTGTACTGTGCGAAAATATGATTAGTTTCGGAAAGGACGACGAGCTAGCTGGAGATTTCGGAGCCGTGCCACATGGGTACTCAAATCGCATATTTATGATGTCGATATCCAATCGTATTCTATCCGACATAGTTGACACTATCCGTATTCGAATCCGAATCCGGACAGAAATATGAAAACAAATGTAATATCGGTGATATCCGTTCATATCCGATCCGTTTTCATCCCTACTTGGCACCATGCTGCCTTTCATTGCTACTGGTACTAGTAGCTAGGAGTAGTAGGAAATGTGGGGTCATGGATCTCACTCTGGTTGCAATTTGCATCGAGACTTGCGTCATTAACCTTTTGATCTACAAACCACATCGTCTGTGAATGAAACAGATTAATAATAACAACAACACCGAACCGCATTTGACCCTAGAAGACACGGCAAGCATCTCGATTTGTCCTGCTCCACACGGTGGATGCATCTTTCTGTCCATCGCACTATAGGGCGCGTCCTAAATAAATAATTTGTTCAGTAAGAATTTTGGTTTTTGCTGGGGGCAGTTCGATACGATATATCAAAAGGGTTGAAAATCGAGTTAATTTTGTAAGCAAAAAAACCCAAGTCCTTGGGATAAGTCGCGCGCATCCTAACCAGCTGAACGACAATGACGTTGTTGCATATTGCTCGGAACAATTATACTTGTTTTATTTCAAACGCCGAGATCTATAAGGTAACAGTTCGGCGCCAATATCTACGGCGCCGAGGCCTTGTCCACGTCGGCGCCAGGTCATCGCCACGTCCGACGCCTCACCAAAACCTCGACGCCATTGTCCATAAATGAAAATGAAACCACCGTGGAACTATTTGTGAATATTTTTTTTAAAAAAGCTGAAAAATAAAAAAATCGGCCTGCTATCGCTGTTCCTGTGAGTAGATGAAAAAAGCGCATGTTGTTCTTGGAAGTGGTGTTTGAAGGCCGTGTAGCCGTCGGTCTGCAGTGTGCTCCGAGTCGCTCTCCTGGTGCAGCTGAGAATGAGCAGTATTCTGTGCTTCACCAGCCTGCGTGGACTGCATGTCTATGTCTCGGTTAGGAAGACGAGCATGCTGCTGCCCTTGCGCAGCAAGAGGGAAATTTTGCTCCTGTCCGCCTGATGCTTATACCGACGATTATGTTGAAATGTTGTGAGAAGAAAACACCGTTTCATAACTGAAAAGTAACTCAAGCGAACAGGGCACATTGCCTTGTTGTTGTTGGACCTGTTCCTCATCTTTTTGGCCCTGTTCTCCGTCATTGCCTTGTTGACTCTGACCCTGCAAATTCCTTTCTTCCAAGCAGAGTGTAGACGTTTTAATTTCAGCCGCAACTGCACTATGCACCTGCCAAACTGACCATATATGATTTGTTCTAGAAGCGAGTACCATTTCTCGCTTTCCATATGTACCACAAAGTGGTAAAAAATAATTGTGTCTGCTCATCGGTTGTGTTCTGAATAATCAGTAACGATAATATTTCCTGTACTCCATCCTATTCTAAGGGTAAAACAGAAGTGCATAAAGAAGGTTGTGCAGAGAACCATATACTGCTCTAGCAAAAGGACAGTGGAAGAACAAGTGAGCATCAGTTTCGTCTTCATTACATGTTGAGCATTCCTTTTTTATCTTATCTGTTAATCTTCCTTCTCTAACCCCATTTGCTAAAGCTCTTCTAATCATTCTCCAGGTAAAAGTTTTGATGCAAGGAGAAATGTGTTTGTGCTTCCACACCTTTTGAAGGATGGTAATGGCTTGATCAGTAATTCCTCTAGCTCCATGCAAGCCTGAAAAGCATCTTTAGTTATGATATCATGCTGATCTAAAGGAACAATATTAGTATTTCTGACGATATGGGAAGCCTTGCTACTGAAGATATTAGAGATGAGTTCAGTAATCCAATTGTGACTGGGCTGGACATCAAGCCAGCTCAACTCGTTATGGCTCGTTATACAAACGAGCCAGAAGAGTAGCTCGGCTCGGCTCGTTAGTGAGCTCAAACTAGCTTGTTTGGCTCGCGAGTCAAAGCACAAAAACACGGTACATAGAGATTATAACCGCAAGTTAGCAATAAACACATCGCATGCATATTTAAAATGTAATAAACAAAATAAATATGAATTTTGGACTCGTCTCACGTGAACACGGTGCCGTGGGGTAGGCGGGTGAGGTGACTAGGTGGGGCCATGGGGTCTTTTGGTCTCGGGTTCTACTGTTTAATCCTGTCGGGCCATACGCAGAGGGATATATGGATTGCTTAAAGTTGTATTGGGTTGGGCCGAGGGATATATGGCCCGACTACAGTTTTTGTCATGTGAATTGCCTTTGCTTGTTTTGGCTCACGAGCTGGCTCGTTAATTAACCGAGCTAGCTCAAGCTAGCTCGTTAATTAAAAATTCAAACGAGCCGAGCACTAACGAGTGAGTTGAGCGAGCTAGCGAATGTTTTTCATCCAGATTGTGGATTCTTTAAATCTTTAGTTTCTACCCTTTTATCAAAACGTATGGTGATTTTGCCCTCATTTTTTTAACTTTGTGATTTTACTCATACGATTTCAAAATAAAGGGAGACTTTACCTCTACTTCGTGGAGTGGTGTTAACTTTTGAACAAAAGGACAACTTTGCTCATGCGTTTTTACCCCTATTTTATTTTGGTATTTGTATTTCTACCCCTATTTTCATATCAGCAATTTGGCAATTTTGATACATAATTATAAAATTCAATCAGTGCAAAAGTCAACAATTTTAGAAAAAATCGACAGCATTTTAGCTGACAATCCATATAAACAAAAATTAATATCACACAACAATTTAACATCTCAATTCTACCTAATTAACTAATCTTGCGTTACCATATCTGAATTCATTTAGCATAAAGAAAGCAGAACAGAATTAAAATCATTCGACAAACACTAAGATGCTCCCAGAACCAACTACGCCCTTCTCATTGCTATTCCCATCGTCGGCGAGCGCTGTGCCATTCATGACCAGGTCATCAGCAAACAGCCACACAATGACGGTCAAGCCCTTTGCTCCTGTAGCTTCACCATAGTCCTTCTCAACGCCAGTGAGCGCAACCATGTTGGTGTCAGATGATTTAGCTCCAGCAATATCTAGCAACATAATCGCGTAAGAAGAATCAGAAGGTAACACACGAGACACAAGGATTTATACTGATTCAGGCCGTGGTGACGCGTAAAACCCTAGTCTAGTTGGTGCTGCTGCTCTTGTATTCGTATACTCAGTTACAGGGGTTGTTGCTCCTATCTACGTAGTAGATGGGATGGAATGAGATGGACTGCATCCCGATCGCGAGGTCCCTACCCTCCTTTATATAAACAGAGGGGGTAGGGTTACAATGAGAGCGGTCAGCTAACAGGTGGGTTTCCAAGTTTGTTACACAGAACGCGCAATAGATTGATCGTATGATGTTGTCCATATACGCCTATCTTGGATATTCTCGTCGTGCCTTGGTCTTCACGTTGATCGACCTCCTCAACCCTCGTGGGCCTCTTCCTCCATGGCTTCTAGCCCGATAGCCAGATGTGGTCGAATATACGAGCGATACGGGTACCCCTGACCCATATATTCGATAGTAGCCCCCGTAGGACTTAATGATAGGACCCCTGTAACTTTGAAGTACTGTGAGTACCAGCGAGCTCCTTCTCGGGTCCCGAGGTCTTTAAACAGCAAGATTTAACATCCTCAAGTGTTGAAGACTGAGGAGTGTTCAACTCGGGTGCCAAGGAATTTGTAAAGCGGAGTGGAGCACTCCGACCTGATGTTAGCCATGAAAGGGGAGGCAACCAAAAGTAAGGAAGAATTCATATTGATACTTAGTTACCTCGATTTAACCTGATTTGGGCCTGTTTTTGTTCCTCCTGATCCAAGTGCCTTACGTTTTTCATCGAGCCACGTTAATCAACGGGGTCTTGACCTTACGCTAGCATCTTAGTGGAGAGTGCGAGGCAAAGTCTCGTAGTGCAGAGGCCAAAATATCAGTGTCCCACACCGGGAAGCACTGAGGGCGAATAACGAACGCGTGAGTAGCTGTTGGTAGTTTCGTATGTTACTCATCGAGCTGGTAGCCGATAGAACGAGTGAGCGTCCGCAACCTAGTGAATAGGAAGTGATAGGACTAAGCCTGACCATCATGGGCACGTCATAAAACTCTTTTTCCATAATCCAGGAGCTCATACTTTAGTTACAGCCCTTGGCCAACCAGTTTTACGGTTTCTCACATAGGGGCACACATCTGTTGAATATATGGTACTTCGAGCTCGCTTGGGTACTCGGGCGATTTACGTGACACCTAGTGTCATAGGTTTTAGGATCATACTGGTGACCCTCCCGAATACCCTCATGACTCTGAGATGGCTGGATTGGTGGTAAATTAATTACCATCGCTTATGCTTGCCGAAATGGGGCTAACCGGGTTGAGTACCTGATCTGAGTACCAGATCTATCGCCTGCACTGGTTTGCGTGATGATTCATCAAGTTTGGGCTACTAGGCCCCATGGCCTCTGCTGCTATGCGGATGGGTTCTTTCTCGGTGAAGTTGGCGCGTTGGTTTTGGCGGCTCGTCTTCCCACGTGTTGTTCTCAGAGGTCGCACCTCTCAGAGATCATGGGGACGTGGCCTAGCCTTAACTCCCGTTGTCGCCCCGAGATGTTGCTGGGATTCCATCGGCCATACACATCTCTTGCCTATAAAAATAGAGGAAGAGAGGGTGAGTTAGTGACGAGATCCTAACATATAGGTATGTTAAGCCTTGGGTCCAATGGTTCCCGAACAAAGAAGACCCCCCGAGTGACCCCTTCAGGATCACACGGGGGCTCGGGGGCTATGCCCATAGGGCATGCTCGCGCGCACCCTCTGATAAAGAGATCCAACCGAACCTGACTCAACTGCAGCCTCCGCCTAGGGCTCGGGGGCTTCCCCAAGCCTTGGGCCCCCGATCTACGGCACAACCAAGCCCGGTCCTTGGCTCCTGCCTGGCTCACGACACCAGCCAAGGTCTAGGCACAAGAAGACAAGCCCTGAGCTACCGATGCTTGGGGGCTCCTCGACGCCGCTCCCTAGGCGCGGCCCTACCAACTGCTCCTCCGATGGGGTCACGTCTAGGCCGTGACACAAGAAGACAAAGCTTCCCATGGCCTCTTGGGCTCGTGGGCTTCTAGGCCCACGCGTCAGCCTTTGGAGCTGACCTTCGCCACCCCCAAGAAGACTCTAGAAGGTCTCATCCAGGGGAGGCCAATCCAAGCTGGCAATGCCTAACACATAGAGTGTCAGAACAGAGCAGCCGGATGATGCCCAAGGCTTCTTTGGCTCCAAGACACCGCCACGGTCCATGGCGTACCACTACAAGACCCTCCTAGACTCCCATGCACGTAGACCATAGAATAAACCCCCCAAATCACCATGTACCCGACCTACCTTGTTATATAAGGGATAAGGTTGGACCTAGAGGGGGGAGGATCCCATTTTGATCACCAGACACTCCATTCTATCGCCCTTCGCTCTGCACAGAGAGCAAGGCAACTCGGAGAGGGGCACCGAGAGCCTCTCCTCCACCGCATCCCATCGTCTTCCTCCTCTCCGATGAGGGGGAAGGCTCCACCGGGGGCGAGGCAATCTTAGGATTAGCACCGAGCTAGCCCCCTACCAAATCTTCTTCCTTTACACTCTGTTGTAACCCCCCGATTTTGGGTGCTCTTGAGTATAAGGATCATCAGCGGTTGGACGTAGGGACCGAATTGGCCCGAACCAGGATAAATTGTTGCGTCTCCTCTGCGTGATTCTTGTGTTCCTGAGTTCACCAAGCCACCGTAGAACCATACTGTGACACCAACTCAAACAACATGCTTGCCACAGTTTTGACCTCGCAATAGTTGGCACACCAGGTTGGGGGCAGCGTCATGTGTGATTCTAGCTCTACGGTGGCTGGAGCCACCTGCCTCATCACCAGATGTTGACGGTCATTTACATCAATTATAAAGCATCAACATATCCTACATATATACTTAATTCCATCACCAAACATAGGTATATGAGTTTAAACTAATAAATTCCATGAGTTTTGGTGAATTTATGAATGCAGGAGGGTTTATCCAGAAAACCATCAAGGTGGACCTAAACGTCAGAATTAATCACGCTTATACCTTAGCAGATCCAAGTTCTATCTGAGCTTGCTTCTGAGACTTCTCTGGTAATCAACTTCTGATTCAAGTAAGCATTTTATTTATATTGTTCATCAGGTTTGTCACTCTTTTGAGTGCTTTATTCTGTTCCTAGGGGGAGTAAAGTATTAATCGTAAGTGTAAGCGTGATGCTTAGACTTAGGTTAATCGTGGATGCACCCTGCATTTTGGATCGATGGTAGCTCGTGAGGGTGACTCTTATAGCCTCGTTGAATCCTTTGTAGTCCACCTCCTGTTTGTAGACCAAGTAGGACCCGGTTACGAAGGAAAGCATCCTCTATTGGTGTCTTTGCCTAGTAAGTCCTCAGTTGAATAGTAGAAAATATAGTTTACCAAAGTTAGAATTAGAGAACCTTAGTTATCCTCTCTACACTCCTATTCATTCTAACCTTGTTGCTACCCCTGATTAAGTTAGACCGTAGTTAATCTCACATGTTTCCCTATGGATACGATACTTGGAATACTTCCGGATGAAAGCTACAGCGGTATCTGTGCGCTTGTGGATTTATCCAACGGTGATTGAGGGAGTTGTAGATGTCTAAAAGTTATAGAAATTTGTAGTTGACAAGTTTTTATTTGAAATCATCTATCCATTGGAAATTATGTTTGATGTTCTCACATTTGAAATTCGAAATTTTCAAATGAGCTCAGATGGAGAAATGGCCAAAACAATAGTTATAGATCTTAAAAAGTTATAAAACTTTGTAGTTGGCAACATTTTATTTGAAATTATCTGTCTATGCAAAGTTATGTTTGAAGTTCTCATATTTGAACTTTGAATTCTTCAAACGATCTCGGATAGAGAAACGACCAAAATATATTGTAGATCTCAAAATTTTATAAAACTTTATAGTTGAAAATATTTTCATTTGCAATCATCTATCAATGAAAAATTATGCTTGAATTTGTCAAATTTGAAATTCAAATTCTTCAAACGACCTCGGATATATGGAGAAATGACCAAAACCAAAGTTATAGATCCCAAAAAGTTATAAAACTTTGTAGTTGACAACTTTTTCATTTGAATTTGTTCAGTGTCCCAAATATTCATTTCAAAACTGTTTGAAGATAAGTGTCTTATGTGTGGAGTGGTTAGGAGAGGATCGTGCGAGAACGGAGGTTCTGGGTTCAAGAGCCCGTGGCTGCATAGTTTGTGTTTTCACGAGAAAAAACTCCTGCGGCGCCGTGCGTGGGTCTCCCCAGACAAAATTTTTTTTGCTATTTTTTTTCTATTTTAGGTCTAAATTTGTGATTTCTAAAAAATAATTTGTAGGGGCGGCACGTTTTCAGCCGCCCTAGAAATCTATAATTTTTATGCAACATATGCGTAGGAACGGTTGGTCCAACCACCTCTACAAAGGGTTGCAGCCGTTTCTAAAAAGCCTATGCGTAGTAGTGGGGGCTTGGCCTAACCCATCTAGCTCCCAGCCGTGGGAGGCGGTTGCTGACCGAGTAAGGCAACGAGCGTCACCGCGTGGCTTGAGCTGGCTTCCCATCCCGACTGATATGAGAAATGTTTCTTCGGAATCTGACAAATACTCTGAACCTGACACGAGGATAGAGTCGTAGGATATGTAGATAGTTGCACGTTTTGTACACAACAATAAATGGATGAGGTTTACACTGTTGCCGAACACTCCACTCGTGCCAAATCACAGGTCAATTTATGTTTTTCTTCTAAGTAAAAGTTATATCAATTTGATAACTTCTATAAAAAATTGCATCAAACATCTGTAATATCCAAATTACAGGCCATCTCATTAATACTTTATGCAATATTTATTAATAGTGTATTTTTTGAACATGTACGAAAATTCATATATTGTTTTTAAAAGCCCAGTCAAAATTAGGTAAGTTTGACTTAGGATAAAACTAAAATGATATATAATTTGTAGCGGATGGAGTAAATAATTAGTAGTATCTTTTCATAGCATGGAGTAATTAGGAGACTATTTTTATTTTCAAAATCAAACAAGCACTGGTATTGGGTATCGGTTGGCAAGTCGTGTAGGCGTACAATATCAATAACAAGGGAAATTAGTGTATGGTTGGCAGCCAGAAAAATAGTTTTATTTCACAAATAGTAGGCTTGTGTATGTTGCAAATAATGGAGTAGTACAATCTTATATTGCTACAATGATCCAACAAAATACTGGACACCACAATAACCAGCTCACATGGCCTTGTCCCTGTGTTGGTTCGGTTGTGACGTCAACACCTGTTGTCGCAGGGCATGCACCGGTTGTGACGTCAACACCTGTTGACGTCAGCTACGTCCTGCTATTCTCGTCTCCTTCTGCTATTCTCTCACTGAGCACGACACTTGAGCCGTCGAGCCAAGTGTCGTTAGCTCAGCTCCTCTGGTTGCGAAAACCGAGAACAGGATGACACATGAAACACGGCCGACCCCTATCGAACCCCACGGGGCTCGGGGGCTCGAGCCACCCAATCCTAGATTGAGAGACCGAGGTTCGAAGGCCGGCTCGTGAAGGGCCCAAAGCCGCCTCGTGTTGAACAAAAGCCAGGGGGAAACATAGATGAGCCCCAGCGGCCTTCGCCCGTCCCGCTTAGAAGCGAACAAGGTCATTTCAACCTTCTCGTTCAATCCAAACCTTCAGCCGAGCCCATAGACTCCCCATTAAGGGGGAATCTGTTGGAAGGCGGGTTAAGGAGCAACGGAATGCCCCCCGAGGGCTTTGCCGACCCCGTCACAAGCGATGGAATCGGATTCCGTTCGAACATGCCCGTTAGTGAGCTCACCGAGCACGTCACTCGAGCCACCGAGGCAAGTAACGTTAACTCAACCCCTCTAGTTGCGGAAACCGTGGACGGGGCGACAGTCACAAAAATGAGCCGACCCTGGACCAAATCCCCGCCACGCGCGGGGCTCGAGGAAGGTTGGACTTGCAAGGAGACCTAACGCACGGTCGCAGAACGATGGCTAAGATTCTAGGGAAGGGGTACGTACGAATACAAGAGATACTTTCTCTTACTAAGTTTCGCTATCCTCTCCTCGATTTCCAGTGATATTCGAGCCTAGCAACGGCAAAAGGACGGATCTCACTCGGGGGCTGATAAAGGTATAAGTACACCTTTTCTGAAACAGTCGCCGCGTCAGACCTCCTCCTCACACTAAGCCTAGCAGCAAGGTTTGTGGAAACGAACAACTAAGCATCTCTGGTTGGACTGCAAAAAGCCTACTCCTCGGTGGCTACAGTGTCTTTGCTCACCAGCATGATCGATGTTCTCCTCCTACACCTCGGGCCCTATGGTCTTAAGAAACGGAAGGGTCAGAATACATGAGCCCTTTTTTTGCATAAAAATGGAAGGAGACAAGTTCAATCAAGCAAAACGAAGTTACGAATTTATTTGTATGATGCATAAGGGTTGGCAGTTGTCCACAAATTACAAGAATATTCATCTGAATTCATCCGACCTATATGACTAACTAGCCCCTCAGAGGGGGGAGAACAATGTCTTCAACTTTGTCCGCCAGGTTCTGCGAGAGAGGAGCCACTGCCTTCTCTATCTCATCCAGCTCGGAGGCTTCGTAACCAGGCGCGAAGCCAAGGCTCATTGTCTCCAAGTCAATACTGTCCGCGTAGTGAGAGCGAGCGATGGCGAAGGCTTGGGTGATCCCAGAGCGAAGAGCTTCCCTCTCGAGATGGCGCACTCGCGCCGTGATATCTATGGCATGGGCCGCAAGCGAGCTGGTCCCTTATGACCCCGACACCTCTAGGTCATCGCAAACCACTCCGAGGGCAGCGCGCAAGAGATCGTGCTCGTCGCTCTTCGCCTAAAGGCTCCTCCACGCCTCGGTGAGCTCCATGGCTAGCCCAGCGGAAACGCTCTCGGCCTCCAGCCTTTGGGTTGTCGTGGTTCCGAGCTCGGCCTAGAGGGAGCCGATCCTCTGCTGCGCCTCGTCACGCTCTCGGATGGCCTAGTTGCACTCCGCATGGGCCGCAACATGCTCCGAGCAGAGCCTCTCTGTTGTCTACCATAGCTCGTCTCGCTCCTTGCGCAGCCGAACAACCGCCTCGGCATCTAGGTTCACCCGCTACTATAGGGCCGTGAACCTCTCCTCGGCTCACAGCTTGAGTTCCCGCTCCTTCTCAACCTCGGCCAGGAGGTCGATGACCCACTAGCGGGTCTCAGCGTCCCTCTGGAGCAGCTAGCCCTGTTTCTCTCCGGACTCTGGCAACCTCCTCCTCATCCTGCCGCGCCCTCGCCGACAGTTCCTCAAATGCCTTCTCGGCCTCCTCCGTGTCCCACCGGGCTTTGGCCTCCCGCAGCCGGAGACTGGCCACCTCCTCGGCTAGGGGAGTCAGCTCGGCCACCCTCTATTGGGCGACAGCAAGCTAGACGCTCACATCCCCGCGCAGCCGGGCCTCTTCGGCAAGGCGGTCCCATTTCTCCTTCTACTCGTGAAGGAACCGGGATTTCTCCTGGCTACGAGCGATAAGGGAATAAAAGAAGATCAATGTCAGAACACAAAAATACATGAAAAAAGAAGAAAGTGAGAGGAGAGATTAAGTGAATACCCGGCCAGTAGGAATGATGATGTCGCACAGGGTGCCCCTGGCCTGGTTCAGAGCTTCCAGCATGGCCAAGATCCCCTCGTTGAGACTCTCCCTCGCTTGGGCTGTCGGTGGCACAGATTGTGCCGCATCCTCGAGCACCACTGCGACTGCGTTCGGCTGCACCTGGCTTGTCACGGTTGCGGCCACCTCCGCTTGCGTCAGTGGGACCTCGACCGGTGGCATCGCGCCCACCATAGTTGGCGCCACAAGCGCGAGCGGCAGCTCCGTCCGCTCCGACGTCGGCAGCAGAATCACCTCCGTCGTAGGTTGCTCGGTGACCTCCAAGGGTGCTCCTTCGGCCCTAGCATCCGCTTGACCCACTGAGGGCTCGGGCACCACCGCGGGTGGCGCCTAATTGGTCGACGACGCTGTGACACCGGCTCCAGTCCTACTTGAAATGGGAGCGACATCAGGCGACGACCACCGTCTCGCTTGAATGGTGACACTCTTCTTGGGCGCCAGCGCCAAAGAGTGGCCCCGTCTCAGGACGCTACAAGAAACAAAAGGCATGAGTCATGCTGAAAACGGAGAAAAATAGTGGAGTCAATGACTTACATCAGCGCTGTTTGGTGGAGGATACATTTGGGGGACAAAGCCCTAGGTCCTTGCTCCACCTCATCGGGGCAGAGCCGTTTTGTGCCTGCCCCCTGCTCCCGGGGAGAGGGGCTCGCCTCCGTTACATCTCGGGACGCGGTAGCGGAGCCACCCCCTTCATCGGTGCATCGGATGTGGTGGCAGGCCCGCTCACCCCATTGTCTCTTGGGGTACGGTAGCGGAGCCACCTCCCTCCGTCAGCATGTATGGCGTGGCGGCAGATCTGCCCGCCCCTGCTGACTCTTGAGGCGTGGTGGCAGGGCCACCCCTCTCCGCTGGCACCTCGGGCGTGGCGGTAGATCCTCCTGCCCCTACTGGTTCTGAGGACGGGCCGATTGTTTGGCCCATCTCCGCCGGCCTCACGGACGCACTTCCCCCCGCATGAAACGGAAGGGTCCCTGCAAGGACGAGTGGGTACCTATCATCATGTCCTCTCTCTCTAGGTCATCCCCCTCGGTGTCAGCAACTACCTTGTCATCTTCCTCATCATTGTCACCGTTACTATCCGTGTCCTCCCCTCACTCCCGCGCCCATAGCTTATGCTGCTTCTTCCTCCTCTCGTCCTCCTTCGCCTTCCTCTGCTGCTCGGCCTCGGCGCGGTTGGTCACCGTCACGGACAGGTCCTTCGGTAGCAGAGCCAGGTGATCCGTAAGGACAAGTTTCTTTGGCTAGTCCCCCTATCTCAATATCAACATGAAGAGGTCGGGAGTTCAATTAAAAAAGAGGCACGAGAGAAGAAAACTTATGAAGATGATGTACCCCGATTCCAGTCGCATTGGGGGGTACCCGGCACCGGATACACAAACTTGAGGACAGCACCGGCGTCATTCTATGGAGGCTCCATTGCCTCCTTGATGCGCTGCGCTACTTTGGAGGGGGAGAGCGCTCCCTCGGCGAACGCCGTCCAGTCGAGTGATGCCCCGGGTGTGGTCATGTGCAGGGGAAGCACGTGCCTCATCAGTGGTGCCACTCTCCTCATATGGTAGGTACCGATGATGCCTGACCCCTTTAGGACCCTCTCCTTCAAGATTTGGAGGGCGGTGAGGTGGTCCTAGATCCGCTTCTTGTCCTTCTCCAGGACTCCCCACTTCTTCCACGAGTCCGAGACCTCTTCGATGAGGCGCCCAGTGAACTCTAGCAGGGGACGCCCGCGTCATTCTTGATGTAAAACCAATGCGAATGCCACCCCTTGTTGGAGGTCAATAGACGCATTGCTGGGTATTCACCGACCCGGTTGTTGCAAAGTTGGAAGCCGGCGCATCCCATTGCCATGCTTAGCTCATGCTTCTTATCTCGCTTGTTCAGGAGGGTGACAGCGAAGAAGTACCGCCATAGGTCGAAGTGGGGACCGATCCCCATGAATCCCTCACACATGGCAACGAACACCGCGATGTGCTGGATTCCGTTAGGATTAAGGTGCTACAGTTCTACCTTGTATTAGTGCAGCAATCCTCATCATCGTGGAAGTGAGTGAAGGACACGACGTAGCCATCGTGCAGCGATGGCGCGTCCTCATTGCCGGGCAGCCACCACTCCTTGATGACAGTCCACGCGCAAAGAAGGCCACGACAAACGAGGCCCTCCAGGCGCTGGAGGGTGGTATCAGAGCGACACCATGGCTCCATTAGAGGATTGGGGTGGGTGGATGCAAATTCGACGACGGCTAAGACGTGGATGCGGGAAGCTTAGGCGGTTGGCGGCGGAGGTTGTAGATGCAAAGACAAGGAGGCAAAGTATGAAACCCTAGGGGCGAACCCTTTGGTTTTATAGGGGTGATGAATGCAAGGAAAGCAACCATCTACCTGGATCTCCACGCCTGCCATGATCCGCCACCACGTCACGTCACGGGATATGCGCCCGCAATCCCTATCCTTTCCCTCTGAAGATGCGCCGGACGTTTCGCCTCCTCGGGCGAACCAGGACTCTTTACTAATAAAAGGAATACGAGTCGAAAAGCATTTCTTTGGCCTGCCTAGGCCTAGGAGTTCAAGGGCAGGCCCATCAACGGTTTCGACGGCCGTCCCAAGGCACCCTTACGACAAAGGATGGCCCCTCGAGCGGCTGAAACTCAGGCGCATGAGCTTCACGGGAGTCTCGGCCCGTGATCGAGTCTTAGCTGGGCTGACCCTGGGCAGATCCCCATGAACGGGATACCAGGATCCCAATTGAGCTATCCAGCTAACAACCATCAAATCTCACAACCATACCCACGAAGTATCCAGCCTTAGCGAAGAAGAAATCGCCATCTTCAGGGCATGCCGTGGACAACAATAGAGGGCCAGGGCTCTCAAAACCCTTTTGTTCAGAAAACCGTCCGAAGAAGTATCCTACTCCTCCATAGGCTCGGGGCTACACCCACCAGGTGCGCTCGCGCGCACCCGCTAGCAAGTCAAAAAAACCCCAGGCAATTCTACTCAAATCGCCCGGGGGCTCGAGGGCTACTGTCGGGGACCAATATTAGGGTACCTGAAGAGAAGGAGCTAATGACCGTCAATGTTGTTTCATCCACGTGATCGAGAGTGCGACTACACCGCTTGTAGGGTCACTCCACATTCGTCGACCGAGACCATGGGCCCTGCCTCAAGCTGGCTCTCGAGGGCTGGCTCAGCCTCGCCCGACGTCTGAGGGTAGACTCCGTCTTGCCCGACCCCCGAGGGCTGGCTCCGCCTCGCTCGACGTCCGGGGGCTGGCTCTGCCTCGCCCGATGGCCGGGGACTAGCCCCGCCTCGCCTGACGTTTGAGGGCAGACTCCGCCTCGCGCCGACATCCGAGGGCTGGTTCCGCCTCGCCTGATGTCTGGAGGCTAGCTCCGCCTCGCTCGACGTCTACGCACTGCTCCTTCATAACTACACGCGCGGATAAGGCAGGGCACTCAAGTCAACTGCAATACTGAGGACCATACCCTGTACGCCTGTAGGAAAGTACCGTCAGGATATGACACTATGTAGAAAACCATTTCTAGGGGTGGCTGGTAACCGTCTGTAGGGGCGGTTTTGCCAGCCGCCCCTATGAAAGGGTGGCTACAAATCGATGATTTGTAGGGGCGGTTCTCAGACCACCCTTATAAATCGATTTGTAGAGGCGGCTGGTGTTACCAGCTGCCCCTATAAATCGATTTGTAGGGATGGTTGGTACTGTAGCCGCCCCTACAAATCGATTTATAGGGGCGGTCTGGGAACACGAGCCGCCCCTATAAATCGATTTGTAGGGGCGGCTACAGGTCCAACTGCCCCTACAAATCATTTTTCCACCAAAAAAAATTTAAATTTACAATTCAAATTCGAGCAGAACTCATATACATATGCTAGATGCTACTGATGATCTTCCAATCTAAGCTACTTATGTCAAATAGAGCAATTCCAATTAGAAAAAATGATAGTGGAAAATGCATCCCTCTATACAGATAAACATATGCTACTGATGATCTTCCAATCTAAGTTACTTATGTCAAATACAACAATTCCAGTTAGCAAAAATGATGTGGAAAATGCATCCCATCCCTCTATACATATAATTGATATTTCCACCAAAAAATACTAGATAACAGAGATCCTAAATTTGATCGACAGATAAGCTTAAAATACAATGAGGAGAAGCAAATTGAAATAAAGATCCAAAAAATACATATAACTGATATGCCCAACTCAATGGATTTGTCTCCACTGCCACAAATAACCAGTTAACCACCATGAAGATAAAATGCAACTATCAACTTTTTTTAACACAGCAACTATCATATATTAGATTGATAACCCACTACCCAGAAGGGTAATTTTCTGTGTCACCATACAACAGACTAGAACGGTACTTTTTTTTCTATACCTAGCATCATATTGAGCAAAATTTCAGCTGTACCAGTGAAATATATACCCTTTAAAAAAGCACATGACATAAAACTCAACTTTGCGTAGGAGCAGCAGCGCGGGCAGGCGCAGGTGCAGTCGCACGAGCAGCGCGGGCACGGCGCGCAGCACCCGCAGCCGGCGTCGCGGCACCGGCAGCAGCAACAGCAGCAGCAGAGCTTCCTCAGCCACAGCAACAGCAGACGGTTTTGGAGAGGAACAAGTTTAATGTTTTAGAGCAAAAAGAGATGTACACTGTGATAAGAGTGAACGAAACCAAATGGTGGATATTATGTACTTACATATAGTTCCATATACAGGATTATCTGCAGGTTGCAAAAGGCATAGAAAAGCAAAAGAATTAGCACAAAACCACCCTCCATTGCACTGCATAGTATAAAGAATACAAAAACTGAATAACAGGTGAGCATTGCTAGTGTGGAAAATACTTACCGAGATGATGATACGTCCAGCAGTGCCAAAGGCAGAATGTCCAATATCAGGGTAGGTCTCGAGGCCATCCTTGCTTTCCAGGCAATGCCGCAGGACTATACCAGTGTACCATGCCAGTGCACCCAATACCGCCAGTATCACTAGTCCCTATACCAGTGTACCATGCCAGTGCACCCAATACCGCCAGTATCACTAGTCCAAGCCAGCCACCTTGCTTGACAGCATAAGGTGTTGACAGGATCCCCACACCACACAAGACATTCACTCCTGCATATGACAGGCAAGTAACTGAACTAAAGCTTTGTCTTACATAAACGAACATATGGGTTTTCCAAGAGAACTATAAACTCAAGATACAAATCAGGAATGAACTGATCTTATCCAAACTATAAACATGGCATAGTTTCAGTCTTGCAAGTCATATTACCTGCATAAATATTGATACTGTGAGGAGTGGCTTGTCTCCCACCTTTAGACGTCTAGCCTGCAAAAGAAAAAAACCAACTCAGTAAGCAAAGCAAAGACTGTTGTACTTTTTTGAAGCAACCTAGATACAGGTGCATATGCATCCTCTGTGACTTTGTGCTCTTGCTCTACACGCATCAGAACCTGCAGTTGACCTAATTGTGTGTGACTAAAGATGATATAGTGGTAACAAGGTTTATTTAAAGCATCATATGTGCAAGAACTGCACCTAAAGCATTGCTTGTTCCTATTCCTGCTTGTCTGATAGAGCTTGCCTTAGCTCGGATAACTCTTGTTCCAATTGCTCAACCTAGGAGATAGCAAATGTAGAAACAATCATATTCCAAGGAAACAAGAAATTTCCATCTAGTAAGTTTAACTACTTAACTAATAATAATTATTAAATTGAAAGCATATTCTAACCGTTAGATTGACTTTAAAAGAGATGATACTATACTGCAAATTTAGGTTCAACATGCAAAAATCAACATCATAAGAGACAAACATTCTAAAGAATAATATTTGCATTTACCTTTGCACTTAATTCAACAAAAGGATTGACTCTTCTAATGTAGGTCACTCTTCTAATGTACAAATCAGGGGTCTGCACATCATATAATTAAAATTAGTCAAATTTGGAAAATAAACATGGTCGAACCAAAGGTAAGAATTCAGTATCTCCTGGAATGTGAAAGACCAGATTTTTTGGAATCCGGCTGCAAGCTCTGGTCATTACACTGGGTGAGCACAACCAGCAGCATTGGCATCATGGCACTTGGATTCATGCAGGTCAGGTTCCCTCGAACCTCAGACCCTGGGCACGCAGATCCCCACCGCCGGCATGCTAGCACCATACCTGCTCGGAGCCAGTGCCATCACTAGTGGACGAATTTTGTGAGGAAGCAGAAAGGTGCATATAGGACCACTTGGGGGAACACATGAATCACCTAAGCAGCTCGATGTGGAGTGACAAGTTGTGCCTTGAAGCACTCGCTGCTGGCCTTTATGTGGGGGTAGGACTCCTCCTCAAGCTCGACGGCCACGTCGAGCTCCTCCGCTGCAGGGTCTGGATCCGGCGAGGACTAGGTGGGGGCGCTGCCCTTAGTCTCTCCTCCACGGCGAGGGCTGGTTCGGGTGCTGCCCTTAGTCTCTTCCTGTGCCACACGCCGTCATCAGTCTGCATGTTGCACGAGGCCAAATCCGCATCGGCCTGGGCGACGGCGACAGCGATGACTAGCGCGCAGAGGAGAGGCAGCTGGGATGGTGCAGGGTGGACGGCGGCGGCTGTTGCAGAGAAGGGAGGCAGCGCCACCGTGCCTCCGCTGGGGGGGAGGGGACAGGGTCCCGCGCGCCGCCGGCGCTGGAGAAGGGGGACGGGCCCCCGCGCGACTACCGGTGCTGGAGGAGGGGGGTGCGACGCCGTGCGCCTCTGCTGGAGAGGGAGGGTCACCGCGTGGGGGAGAGGGAGGGGCGGCGTGGGGGAGAGACGGAGGCGGGGCTCGGAGGAGAGGGAGGGTGCGGCGCGGGACAACGAGCGAGGGAGAGAGAGAGAGAGGGAGGGGAAGGAAAAGTCAAGACGGAGGGAGAGAGAGGAGTGCAGATGATATTTTGGTTTGGTGTACATCGGGCATTTGTAGGGACGGTTCAATCATCAGCCGCCCCTACAAATACCAACATCAGGGGCGGCTGGTGAGTGAGCCGCCCCTACAAATCAGACCCATTTGTTGGGGCGGCTCGTCTCACCAGCCGCCCCTGCTGTTCCATTTGTAGGGGTGGCTGGTCTCTGGGCTCCTCAGCACGCCACTGTAGGGGCGGCTCCATCACCAGCCGCCCCTACAAAAAATTTGCTCCGTTGCTATAAACTGTTTTTCACGTAGTGTGATAAGACGGGCGCTTTAAGCCCTTCCAGACATGTCAGAGCCCGAACAGTGTTGTAGGCGACGACATTTGTCTTACAGTGTTGTGGACGCCGCCATTTGCCCTCGGCCGCGGATCCTGACGGAAGCATACGACAACCACTATGGTCTAGGATGAAACTCTCATTACCTACAGTAACGGATATGCGGTCACTGCGTCGTCTGCTCCCCTTAGGGTCGCGGTTCACCACCCTGGTCTGTCGCGCTGCCTGCCGGGGCGGGATGGGACGTGACCACTTGCTGACAAAGCCAGAACATGGCATCATCAGTGGACATGCACCCAGCATGGAGCTATCCTTGGCACCGCCTATCGTGTCAGTGGGGCTCGCTCAGAGAAAAAGGAAGACCCGACATCTTTGAAGGACCTCCTTTTCCTCTGGTTTTCTTCTTTCTTCCATATGTAATCCCTACATCCCCTCGGTCTATAAAAGGGAAGGCAGGGCACCCCACTAAGGGGACGGATCGATTCAAGACACCACGCATCACATCACACACAGCTGAGCAGCAACCAAGCTCTCAGCACCCATTCGACTATTCTATCAGAGACTTGGGACATGTCCCTCTCTCGCCCGTTTGTAACCCCTACTACGAACCTTTCAAGTGCTAATAACATGAGCAGCAACTACGAACTGGACATAGGGACATTCTGCCCGAACTAGTATAAACCTTGTGTCTTTTAGCACACCATCCAGGTCCAACGCGCAATAACACAAATTTACTCGTTGGTGTTTACTCAAAACACCAACAATAGCAAATTAATAAGTTAACTTATTATCTGCTATGCACAGCTATCAACTTCACTGAGGACGGAATTCTTGGTAGATATTTTGAAGAGCCATACAAATGAATGTTTTCGTAGCTTCCCTGAAGATCTCCAAGGCCTACATTATTATGCCTTGTTATGCAGAAGTGTTTTCTGGATTATATACGTGGTTATATACAAAAGTGTAAAAGTTGAATTATGAAAATAATATCATCATTTGGTTGTTTTTATGTGCATCACTGAAATAAAGCCGTGGCGTTAGCACAGGCACTATACTATTTCATTCAAATGACCCTCCCCTTTCCTAAAATGGCGGGCATCCCTGTGTGTTCCTTGGTCGTTTGATAAGGGCGGTACCTTCCACCATGCTTACAAAGTCCGTGTTAGGGTGGAAGCGGCCATCGTCGTCGTGGTCGTTGTTGCTCCTCATGGTTGTCGAAGGCTAGAAGGAGCTCGTTGGCTCGTCTTCCTAGCTCTCCACCGACGCCGCCCCGCGCAACCCAAGCCCCGCGGCGGGCGCCATAGTCGGCCTGTGTCCGCTGAGAACCACGGCCGAGCGAGCCACGGCGGTGAGAGCGGCCGCTACGGTCGCCAGGCAACGGCCGGCAGGTGGGAGAGGAGGTTGAGAAGGGGAGGGGCAGATCCAGGCCGCCCAAACCTCCGACCGCCATGGCTGGCCGGTAGGCCGTCGTCGCCCTAGCTCCAGCCGAGCGTGCGGGAGAGCTAGCTGGCCGCTGTTGGTACCCCCCACAGGGACGGGCGCAGGGCTCCCTCGGCAATTATGAAGGAGGGGCCGGGGAGTCGTGCGATATTTTTATTTGAGGGGAACCCTATTGCTCGAGCGCTGAAGAGACGGAAAAAAGAGCGGAGGAGGGTTCGAACCGTGACCGTGGAGGGTGGTTCTGATTCACGGATGGGTGATGGTAGGGGCCAAAGAGTATAGTAGACACGATCCTGATCAGATATGAGTAAGGAGAGAGAAGACTCAGAAGCAATCTGGATAGTTGATTTCTACGGGGTTGTTTTCTGTGTACATTTTTGGGGTGAGTGTAGGTGGCTATCTCAGTAGGAAGGTTATATGGGTTAGACTTAACATTGAAAATGATGGTGCATTAGTAGGATAGATACATTAAATTTGCACGTTTCCAAAATTCATGGTGATAGGGCTGATAGGTTATTTGACACGACATGATGCTTGGAAAAAAGTGGCAAAAAATAATTTGGTATGATGCCTAAGATGACAAAAAAAGTTTACGTGACATGATGTCTAAAAATAATGTGACATGATGCCGAAAAATAACGTGGCATTATTAGATTATAAAAAATAAACCTGTCATAATTTCTAAACGTGTGGCTGATGAACTGGCATGTGGCAAGGCCTTGTACTCATGCAAGAGGAAGTAGGAAGCATCCTCAACACTTCCTTTGTCTAGTAACGGCTGGAGCCACCATACAAGTTGTATTGGGTCTATTGAGGATTTTAATTAAGTAGAAAAGAGAGCAGAGAACTCCAACAGTCTTCAGCCACGCTCAGCCTAGATATCTTCTAGTTCTAGACCTAGTGTGGTTGCTGCACGTAAGAGAGTACAGTAAAGACGGTCTGGATGATGGTGCACAGCACAGCAGAGCCACCGAAGAGCCACGCCGCCACCAGCCACGGGTTGCTGAAGCGGTGCCTGACGATCCAGGCGCGCCACCTGTAGCGGCGGTGACGGCAGTGAGCCTGCAGCGTCACCTCGACTGGACTGAGGTAGTGGTCGCTGCCGGGGTCGAAGGCGAGGCCGTCGGCGAGCCCCCGGAAGAGCGCGCACACCTCGCCGTCGTCGCCGAGCAGGTGCTCCACGACCCCGCGACTCGACAGCAGCGCCACGTCCTCGGCGCTGCCCAGGAGCTGCGACATGAAGACCACGTACGCCGTGACGTAGCTGGTGTCGGGGCTCATCGCCGTCCGGTTGTACTTCTGCTCGTACACCAGGACGTTCCGGAGGATGTAGCTGGTATTCTCGTGGATGTCCTGGAGCGCTATTGACAGGACTCCGTTGTTGAACGCCACGTCGAGCACGGAGCGGCGGCCCTGCGATCCCTCTTCCGAGCACCACCGGCGGAACGTGACGCCGGCCTCGTAATACTCCGTGGCTCGCCGGAATCTTCCGTACTTGCCAGTCATCTTCGTGTTCCTTATCGAATTCATTATTCATTTAGAAATCAAGGCAGCAGTACAGATCGAATTTCACAGACACACACACTTTATTGTGCTCTTACAAATTAATAAATACTTACAGAATTTCCGTGGACGCATCAATATTTAGGCACGTTGGCTTCAAATAAACATGGCACACATGGACCAAATGCTGGAACTTCAACAAGTGAAGGTCGTCGTCGTTGGGCTCCGACGACGGGACTCCACCCACCATGTTTCTGATGGCTTCCCAGGCTAGCCTACGGACGGGTTTCATCTTGGCAGCATTCCCATTCCCGTTCCTATTCCGAAGCTCGTATATCTTCTCGACCACGAAGAACGGTATCTGGTTCTCCAGCATCATGAGGTCATGAACGGCCATGATCGCGTCCCGAGTTCTAATGCTGCAACCTTGAGATGGAGATGCAGCTTCGGTGGTACCACCAGCAGCAGCTGCTGCTGTGGCGTCGTCCTCCGCGCACTTGCCGAACAATTCCAACAGCAGTATCAGTTGGACTGCATCAAGCAGCAGCATCCTGCAGAACGCGTTCGCGTCCATCCCGACGTCGCCTTCGTAGCAGCGCCTCGCCTCGGCCTCCATGGATTTAACTGCCTGGGTGTACTCCAGAACCGATGGCCGGCCACCTTGTGGGATGCACTTATCCAGTGCAGAAAGCTTGCCCTGTTCATTGCGTCGCATTGCTTCAGTGGCGTTGACGTGGTATGGTCCTATGGATAGGAATGCCGGCTGGTATGTGCTCATCATCTTGTCGGCAGCAACGTGAAGCTTCTCGTTTTTGGGCACACGGAAGATCGTCTCTGCCTGAGATGACCTACTTTCCCAGGTGTTGCTACGTATTTCACGATCGATGATCTCGGAGAGTTCGACGATGTGGCTATCAACAACGTAGTCGTCGTTCTGGTCACCGTTAGCATTCGCACACATTTGCTGATGATCTGCATGTGCAAGCATCTCAGTTCTAAATTCAGTTATTTCAGGAGAAATTAATAGTTGGATGCATTTCTGACTCTGCTGAGAGGACGTTTTAAGAAAGAAAGTAAGCGAATAATGGTTAGAGTAAAAAACAAACAATCCTGACATTCTTGGAGGTTAGCTACGCGAATGCATCTTTAGCTAACTGTTTCACGCAAAGACCAATCACTATTCTTTGAAACTTGCTGGAGGAATTAATAAGGGAAAAGAATGAAGATTTGCATCTATTCTCATTATTACTTTTGAACTTTTTGAATCGAAACTTGCTAAAGGAATTTTTCCTAAAGCAAGATTTAAACTAATTTTGTAGCATAGCAGCGTTAAGCAATTTTGTAGATTGTCCACATACTACTATAAGGATGTGCATACACAGGAAGGGCCGGTGAAGCTGTACTCACCTTGTGACGAAGCCGGATGTGCAGGCGCGCTTGACATGGTGGAGTTGGAGGAGAGGCGATGGGTCGGCTCATAAGCTGGACGAGCTAGTGATAAGGAGGAAGACAGACGTACAGAGACAACCCCTCCCTGTCCCTGCCAAGGCCAAGACTGACTTTATATATTATTACCGGTGTTTCACTCACCCCGTTCCAAATTATTGAAATATATATACCACCCATTCTAAATTATAAGTCGACTTTATTAGTATATTATTTTTGTTACATACCTATATTACTAAGTAGAATATATATACCACCCATTCTAAATTATAAGTCGACTTTATATACGTACCTATATTATTTTTGTTACGTACCTATATTACTAAGTAGTATATATACCACCCATTCTAAACTACTACCCTGTAGCTGGCTATAAAATAATTTATTCTGTAGCCACTTCGAGTTACGATAATTACTATGTTAATTTACAAGATTATAATAACTCCTTACTAAGTGGTTTACTATAACGTCATGGTAAATATCCCCATGTGTTATAGTAACCCAACTATCGTAAATATGTATAGACATTATCATAAACTAGTATATAAAATTATCGTAAATGGAGATAGCTACAGAATAACTTATTTTGTAGCTGACTACTGAATATATATATATATATATATATATATATATATATATATATATATATATATATATATATATATATATATATATATATATATATATATATATAATGTCAGGCGCCCAGCCAAAGAACAGGACGCGCAGGGTTGCTGCAACTAGTAAAGCAAGTACTTGCTTTACTCGGTATCTCCCTCTCTCCCCGCAACTTTTTGCAGCTTTTGGGATGGCGACTTTGGTACTCAAATGATGCCCAACTGGCCAACTGGCGGAGTTCAAATGGCTTCTAAGAGTATTGTTTACAACTTTTTACGGCTTCTCTTATCTTCTAGGAGTATTTAGACTCTTCTGTTGGCCTAGATGCTCCTTGTCATAACTATGAATTTGGACGTTGCAAAGAAGTGCTAATTGTTTGTTTAGCATTCGTGATAAGAATGTGCTCTTGCTCATCTATTGCAGGAAAAATTATTCTGCAGATCATTTCTTTACAGTGGCCGGAGCCAGGATTTTGCAGCTGAGTATTTCACTTACAGAAAAATTTCAATGCAAATATGCAATATAGTGTGTATTAGACTGCAGTGATTCACTCTAAATTTGATCCATTAAGATTATTTCATTTTTTTACAAATTAGAAGAAAACGAAATCTGTGTCTGGAAGCCCGCCGGAATCTGGAGTATAGAATGGATCTGGGAGAGGAGACGTCGAGTCGAGCGGAGCAGAGCTGGAGGGGGCCGAGCCGCCGAGGGAGAGCAAAGCTGCCATGCTTGCTGCTGCTCACTACAGTGACCGCCAACGGCTTCAACGTGGTCCGCTCTGCCAATGGATAGTGGTTGCCGAATGTACGAGCGAGCGAGGGGGCGAGTCGAGTGCACAGCCAAGCTCCGAGGGGGCCGAGCCAGGGAAGGGTGCTGGCTGCGCCGTGACTGATGGCGGCCGCCACCGCTTCCAACTTCTGAGTTGATGCACCGCAACTCGGCCGCTGAGGTGCCGTGGCATGAACGTGGGGTGTCGAATTGCCGATTCACCGAACGGGAGACGAGATATAGTTTCTAGTGACTTCGCGGATTGGTATTAGATCTATTGTGCCTATTATGGACCAATTTACAATATAATGTACAATTATACATCTACTAGTCCATCAACCCGTGCGAGAAAAGATATACTATTAATATATTTGATTAATTAAAAATTACTTATATTTAATTGTATGTTTTCTTTGTTTATATTCTACAAAATAGAAATAGTAGATACTTTGTAGTCTATATTTAATGATCATAAACTTATTAATTACTTTTTTGCAAGGGACCGACTTATATATTTTTCATGTGTATTCATATTTTTACTTTGCATGCACCTTGTATATTTTAATATGCAATTAGTTTGAAACCTTGCCATTAACTATGGTGAGAATTTTGGTTTTTAATTTTATTTTCATTGACTGCTATAGATATTTTAATCAAGTTAAAAATCTTGTGCTTATTGTATCCTTTACTAGGGATGAAAACGATCGAAATGAGGCCAAATCACTTTCATTTTGATATTTTTTTATCGAAAACAAAAACAATACGATATTGTTGGAAACAAATACGAAACCGATATTCCGGTAATTTCGAAAACGATAGTAGTCGATTGGAAAATACATCGGAATGCATAAGAGCAATTTCCTAAAAAACGATAAACATGCCAAACTGAAGAACATGAGAAGAGCCATAAAATTCAACCTATCTCGCATGACAATAGTAATAAATAAAGGCACAATTGAGAAGACCACAAGCTAAAACCACAGTTCACACCATCTTTGGTCTCAAACAAGCTAAACTCCAGATTCCATTCGTGTTCGTGGTGATTGTCTAGAGTTAGGGTGGTGCAGTACATGATTGGCTGATTGCTTCCTATATGGATGAAATACATGCCGCTTAGTTCCTTTCCACAAAAAAAATTGTCTTATGTGCTTGCATGTGCAGATGTGATGCTTAGATGTGGGCCAACTGGACCTAAAGTATATGCATTACAAAGTCTATAAATAAATTAGGATTCAAGGCCTCTGAATCGGTAACTACTAACGGTAAATTATCGTCTAAATACGGTAATGTTCGAGAACGGTCGGAAGAGGGCGAAATCATTTTCGCTTTCGTTTCCGATTATTTTTATCATTATCGCTTTAATTTTTTCAATTACCAATACCATTTTCATTTAGGCCAGAAAATTAGAAAAAACTCGAAAACGATTTTCAAAAATTGAAAATTATCATTTTCGTTTTCATCCCTATCTTTTACTAACTCTCAAATAAGGATTTTAGGCCATATAGTATATTCCTAAGTATTGCAATAGCATATGCAATCATTAAAAAATTGCACCATGTCACCTAAGATAAGTGACAGACCTTGAAATGAAATCTCGGATGGGGGTAGCAGTGCTAACATCAAGAGAATTTTAAATCTTGCCTTATAATGGTCGAATTGCTATACAGTAATGTTAGTAGAGTTTGAATTTTCCTATCGAGGAATTATAGGTGCAGTTATGATTATACCATCAATATAGACGTGTTAAACATTTAGTTAAAATATATAAATATAGATAAAGTAATAACCTTTATAAATTATGTCACGGTTACTAATATGGTTTTGAAAAAATTGTTAGCATCCTTAGTATATGAGTTGTTAAGGAAAAAACATAATATATATATTTATCACTCATGCATGCTGACACAATGTGTATGCTTACATTAATAAAATCTTAATATATTAATATTGATAGAAGTGGGTAATGTACAAACATCTACGTCCTCTGTGGTTATTTAAACAATTTTGAATAGAAGATATTGATTACCGTTTAGATATATATTTGAGAGGATATTTAATTTTCTCACTAATGAGGTGAAAATTGGGTTACATAAATTATTTATTGTTATAGGAGTACATGGGTAATTAGATGTAAATTTAGGTCTACTTTAGATCATGTCCCTTAAAGACATATGTGGGTAGCTTATATACAGAGTCACGAGTTATTTTATGTAATAGGAGAGGCAATTATTTAGAAAATAGTATAGATCCAATACCTATTATTATCAATGGTGATTAGGTTATACCGAATTGATGGTCAAATGTTTTTGATTTTTGTGTGAAATTTTTAGGGTATATCTTTTATTTTCCAACTGTCTCGTGGGGATTAACGTGGAGGATGCATTAATGACCTCTAATTAGCATTTCTAGTATTTATCTTTTTTTAACATGACATGCATTTATTTTAAACCTAATCATAAGATATATAAACTCTTATTGCATCCCTTTCTGTGACTTCATAAATTATAGTTTTGCTTTCGACTTTTAACTAAGTTGTACAATTTTTTTCACATGTTAAGTAGAAACTTTAGTGTTTTTTATTTTTTGTTTAAAATTTATTTTTATTAAAAAGAGCTTAGGTCTTAGTAATATTGTTTTCCACATGTTAATTAAGTTGAAACTTAGAGTGCACTCTAGCACCGAACTTGTTGAATTTGTTATATCATAGAATTATATGTGTGTAGTATCATTTTATATATTATAGAGTGCTAAAAATTAAATTATCAATATTGATATGACATAATTTTTCAGTTACAATGTATGAAGTTATTTAAAAACAACTTATAAAACTCATTATTATGGAGTATTTTAACATAATTTAAAGGGAATTGTCGGTGTTATGTCATTGCTATGTGGTTTGTTAAGCTATTAAAGTAAATATTTATCCTAAGGTATGTATGTTTACTTGGTATGCATGGTCCAACATAGCATTATGGTTATTTAATTTCACAATTGTAGAAGTTTGTAATATAGAAATATATATGTCTTGTATATACATGGTCAAACATAGCATTTTGATTATTTAATTTCATAGTTGTAGAAGTTTATAATTTAGAAATATATATGTCTCATATTTTATAAATACTGATCTATTCTTTTAATAGCATATATTAGTATTTACATCTAGATTTGAGAGAGGTGGGTAATTTAGATGCAATGTGAGAGGGCTATTATGAATTATGTTTCATAATGACAAAGTGGGTAATTTAGATACAAATATAGGGTGTTTTTTGAATTATTTTTCATAATGATAAGTGTTGGTCATTTATATACAAATTTAGGGGGTTATTTTAAATTATCTTTTATAACAGTAGATGTGGGTAATTTATATACAAAATTAGGGGGTTACTTTAAGTATTTTCATAATGGCAGAGTGGCAGAGGTGGGTAATTTTTTTTATAAATTACAATAGATCCAATGGCTATTATCGGAGATGATGATTAGAATCTACCAAATTAAAGGCCAGATGTTTCTAATTATTATGAGAATTTCTAGGATTTATCTTTTTTCCTAGCGCGTCCTGTGAGAGTTAACGTGGTGTCTCCGTTAGGGCCTCTAATTAGTAATAGTAAGATACCTTTATGCATATATTTGTTTCATGTGACTTCGTGGACTAGCAGTAGGTCTATTGTGCTTATGAACTAATTTACCACCTACTATATAATTATACATATATATCTCTACACATATATTTGTTTTTGTTGCAAAAAATATGGGTATATATTCCATGGAATCAATAAGGGGCATACCCCTGACCCGCCCATGTTTCTGTATATAGTGTTTTTTTGCGATTATGTTTCTGTATATAGTTTCATTTTCTTGTGCAATTTGTGTGTTTCGTGATGCATCTGTTCATTGGTCAATGGTCAACAATCGACGTGTCAGATTTGAAAACAATGTAAATTCTGTCTTAGCTGTCCACGTCTATAAAAAAGTCTGTCAAAATATAATATATACCTTTGACATTAAAACATGGGAAATAGATGCAAAATTACATGAGGTAAAAAGACTTTACGGCAGAGGTAAAATCACAAAACTTCGAAAACAAGGATAAAATCTCTATTTTTCTTTAAAACGAGGGCACGAACACCGATGGTCCTTAGTGATACGTTGGTACTCAAATAATGGTCGTAGTCTTCACCAATAATGTTGGCCACATTAGGAAATTAATTATATAAGGTTTGTCGATATGTAGCTAGGTACTACTCCGTGACTGCTGTTTGTGGCTGCCGTGTCACTTCATGCTGACACTGCCATTTGGGTTCTAGCATCCACAGCAAGTCTTCGTCTTCGTCGTCGCCATGCATGCTTGCTAGCTGCCAGCAAGAAGAAATAGAAGAAAAGTACTGCGGCTCAAATCATAGGGAATATAACGTGAAAAGCAGTAGGAGTATTAAAGTAATGTTTTTGCTTGGGGCACTCTGTATTTTGCATATAGAAATGTTAAGTAATGCTTTTTACAATCATGTAATGCAGTATTAAAATAAGTTACACTTACCGCATATAGTGTTTTTATAGCCAGACTTTCCTTTCTAGCTGGATCATGCCTTCCGTGATGTTCATTGAAATAGAACATGAATGCCCTGTTAGAATTATTTTAGCAAATACAACTTGTTAGTATCTAAAAGTGAACGTTACAAGTATGTATATAAACATAGAAGTTAATGAGGATTGCCGATATGTATACATCTTGAGAATCGATATGAAGTCTTTGTATGTTACCGGGTCCCTATCTATTGAATCAAAGACCCATGACATGCTTCTCCCGACATCGACGCCTATACAAATCCAGTGGTTGTTGCATGAATTTAATCATAGAACTAGATAAGCTCTTTTGCATCGAATAAAATATATCGAACAAAGCTTTAAGTATAGAGTTGAACTTACTCGAAGTTTTATGGTAGCCACAGGGTGCTGTTGGAGAATTTGAAAAGCCAGGGCAATATATGCCGAAACCTTAAGGGACTCTTGCCTTAGTTTCTTCGCACGGATGTCCTCTATCTCCCGAAGGGTCTTTCCAGTAGCTAGCTCTTTAGCATCCAGTTTCCACTGTCTAGGGTAATTAAAATTTGTTTGTGCTATAGCTTGAGGGTCTATATACCCGCAAGATTCGATGTGACGAGTACTGCACAAAAAAATTTGGCTTTTGGAGAACTAAACGGGGCCTATATAAGGTTTGTCGATATGTAGCTAGGTACTACTCCGTGACTGCTGTTTGTGGCTGCCGTGTCACTTCACGCTGACACTGCCATTTGGGTTCTAGCATCGACAGCAAGTCTTCGTCTTCGTCGTCGCCATGCATGATTGCTAGCTGCCAGCAAGAAGAAATAGAAGAAATGTACTGCGGCTCAAATCATAGGGAATATACAGTGTTCAATAGTTTGTCTCGTGGCAACGCTCTTGCATTATGTTTGTCGATATCTGGATGAGCACTTTTCGTGTGCGCGAGAGACACACCTCGTGCTGCCACCGCCGTTTGGCCGCTAGCGTCGACTCCAGGTCTGAGTCGCCATGCATGCAAGCGCATAAGCCACAACAAGAACCGATAGAAGAAAAGTTTTACTACTCAGATCATTTATGTACATATATATCTGTGTTATCATGTATACAGATACACACATATATATATGTGTGTGTATATGTGTATCTGAGGCGCAAGACTTTTCTACAATCAGTTCTCACTGGCGGCATATGTATGCATTAGTCGCTGGCGGCATATTTTATCCTCGAAGAAGGAAAACATGATTCCTTCAACATCTCCGCGACCGCCTCTTCAGTAATGGAGGAAGGGCCGAAATCCCATTACTTTATCGCCATGTCTCTGGAATCCGCAGCGATCAGGTCTCCGACGGACGCAGAGACACTCCCCAAATCCTCCTCCACTAGCTTTTCAAATTCTAACGCAGAGGCGGAGGCAAGCATGCACTCCTCAAAACGCGCACCCCAGCCGGCGGCCCTAACGCCGAGAAGGTGGCGATAGGGTCCGAAGAAGGTGGGCCGGCGAGTATGGGCGGAGGCGGAAAAAAAGCCACCGCGGCGGCAGTCTAGGCGCAAGACGCAGGCGGAAAGACGGAACGCGTGAAGGCAGCAAAGGCGAAAGCAAAGAGAGCAGAGAGCGATTTCTCGGAGGCAAGGAAAGCGAATGAGCAATGCGGGGGGGGGGGACCCCGCCACCAACCCCGCCCTTATATAGGCCACGGGCGGGCGGTCCGGCTCCCGCCATACAACGGTCATCTCCGGAGAATTCGCCTGCCGCACAACGGTCATCTCCGAAGAAGTCGCAAGGTATACAACGGAAAGTGATACGGCGTAAACGGCCACAGCGTAGGACAACGGCTAGATTTGCTGCCCAACGGCTACTCTCAATGAGACCAGCGGCCGCGTCAGAGCGAGCCAGGGGGGAAGTAGCGGGGCCTCGCTCGGAGACGCCAATGCGTGTGGCCTCCGCCCCCGCGGACGCCTTTGGTCAAGGCGTTTTGAGCTCACGGCACGCTCAGGGGAACGATGGTCTCAAAAGGGGGGAACTATTGTAACACGGCCTCGGCGGGTGGCGATGGCCTCCGACGGCGAGGTGTCACCAAGGCGTCTTCGACCGTCTTAGGGCAGAGATCTGGCACTGACTAAAGGATCTTTCCTGGCTATGCTTGTAGGGCGCTGCACGAGGCTCAACGAGCTTGTCGCGGATTTCGCCCGGGCCGGGCACAGGCATCTCCGGCCGCTCAGGCGGACGCCGCCCCGCTTCGGCAGACGGGTGTCTCCGGCGCTAAAGGCGGAGGCCGCCCTACCCCCGAACTAACCAAACAAACAATCTTGCCTAAGTGTGTGCAGGTACCTAAGCGCAGGCGCCCGTGGTCCCCGCGAGCGCGCCAGCATGGACCCCGTGCGGCTGGGCGGAGACTTGCGGATGAGGTCTCCGATCGGACCGGCGGAGACTCGCGTAGGCAGCGGCGCGCCCCTAAAAACGGAGGCCAGCGTTGGGAACCCAGGCCTCTGGGCCGAAGACCGAGGCACGGTGGGCCGGCCGCTTATGGAGGCCCATTACTTGAAGACGGTGTGGCAAGATTGCCTCGCAAACGAGAGACTAGTGGCGGAATATTCCAGGAATGTACTGTACCAGTTGAGGGGCATTGTAATAAATTCTGTCAAGATGTAGTTGAGTCCTATAAATAGGGAACACTTGTAACAGTACGGGAGGATGGAGAATGAATTAATGAAACCTTAGTTTTCTGTGCCATTTCCCTACACGCCCACCTGTCATGCCTATTCCCCGAGCCTCCGCTTGAGGGCGACGCCTGGCGGGCGGGAGGCCTCTGTCTCCTCCACGTTGTCGGAGACCGCTAGTCTCAACATTGGCGCCCACTGTGGTTTGGCCAAGGCAAACCAACGATGGCAGGGAAAAGAAAAATCACCACCAGAGCAGCAACGACAATGGGTCAGAGAGGAAGGCCTAGGCGTACCACTCGTAGCACCTACGCAACCTCGCTAGTGGAGGATGACACCAGAACAGATGCCCAGGGTCAACCACCGGAACCCCAAGATCCAGATATTCAAGATCCGGAGGCCCAACCAAATTCAGACACAACACTCGAGCAAGAACTGCAACAGCTGCAAGCACAGTTGCAAAGAGCGCAACAAGAGAGGGATAGAATGGCAGCAGCATTCGCAGCTAATCAGCAAGCTACTCAAGCATCAGCACAAGCAGCAGAAATAAGGCAGCAGTTGGTAGTCCTACATGCTGAGATGCTAAGTATGCAGCATGCAGTACCAGCATCAACCTCCGCAATCCCAGCCTCCGTAGCAACACCTCCGCCAGTGGTCAGCCCGACCATGATGCCATCTCAGGTGATGCGGAGGCCTATCGATCCCAAGTCCCCACTCTCTGAAGGCATACAATAGTCGCCATGGCCAACGGCGTACAAGCCAATCACACTACCAAAGTTCAATGGCAAGACAGACCCCCATCAGTTTATTATGAGTTACGAGGCAGCAGTAGCCTCCGCCGGCGGAGACGACGCCATCTTGGCAAAGTCATTTGTCATTGCAGCCGAAGGCGACGCGTTGGCTTGGTATTCTATGCTCAAACCAAGCACAGTCTATTCTTGGGAAAACCTCCAGGACAAGATATTGGCAATTTTTAAGGGGCTAACAGCACAATCGTTGACTTCCATAGATCTATTCTAGTGCAAGCAAATGCAGGGAGAGACACTACACGACTACTTCCGGAAATTTGTGCAACTAAGGGCGAAGGCACCAGATGTCCTAGACGAGATCACCATCGAAGCAGCGATCAAAGGCCTTCGAATCGGGCCATTCACAGCACACCTAACAAGAAAGAAACCAACCTCCATACAACAGTTGTATGACGAGTTCGAGAAATACTGCAGATTAGACAATGACCTCTGAAAAAGGCTGGAGGAGCAAGGTCAAAACAGACAGCAAAACAACAGCAAAAACTCCCAGAAAACCTATAATAACCAGAATGCATCAAATCAGAAACCAGGCCAGGGGCAAGTATTCAGCATCGAGGGTTAACCTCACCCCGAGCAAGGGCAACTGGAAGCACTAGCACGGTCGGAGACCCAGACTAGGAACCAAGGTCGGCAAGGTTACCAAGGCAAAAATTGGAACAAAAACCACAGCCAGAAAGAACGCATGCCATATTGCGTTTTTCACGGTGAAAACACAGGGCACAGCACCAAAGATTGTCCGGAGACAAAAGAGACACAGGAAAGGATGAAGAATAAGCAGACTACCCAACCTCCGACACAGCAGAGTGCAAGAGAGGTCAACACCACCTACACAACTGGCCACCAGCAGTACTGCCCAATGTACCCAGCGCTAAACGCAACCCAAATATATCCCTCCACACTGGCCTCTGCCTATTACCCAAACTTCCTACTAGCATGGCGGTCAGCGCCTTAGCAGCAGCCTACGGTGGGTAACTATAGGTCGGAGGCAAGCCTGACCTACATAAACCCAAAATCTCCCCACATAACCTACCTTGAAACAAACCCACCGGCACAAAACCAAATCAGGTTCGAGCCTCCGCCGCAACAGCACCACATGCAGCAACTGCCTCCATCGCCACCTCACAACCAACCACCAGCACCAAAAAATGAGCCAAACCCAGAAAACCAAGTCAACCCCCATGGACTGCTACCAACAATAGGCATGATACTACCAATCACCGGAGGATCATCAATGGAGTTTCAAACAAAAAAACAGAAAAAGGATCACCTCCGCCTGGTAAACAACGTAGTAGTCCAAGGCCCAGTGAAATACACAAATTGGTCCAAAGTCCCAATCACCTTTAGAGAAGAAGATCTCTAGCTAAAGAGCTACTCTCACACAAACACAATGGTAATCAAGACCAACATAGCAGCATGGGAGATAAGCAGAGTACTGATTGACACTGGCAGTTCAGTAGATATCATCTTCGCAAATACCTTCGACCAAATGAAGCTCAGCAAAAGTCAACTATAGCCCTCCGAATCCCCTTTGATAGTATTCGGAGGCAAGCAGATACAAGCATTAGGAAAAATCTCACTCCTAGTGTCGTTTGGAACCCAAGCAAATGCTAGAACCGTGTACATAACCTTCGACGTCGTCAATCTGTATTACCCATACAATGCCATCTTGGGCAGAGGATTCACAACCAAATTCAACACAGCCCTGCATATGGCCTACCTGTGCATGAAAATACCAGCACTCCATGGTATTATCACAGTCCGAGGCAGCCAGAAAGAAGCAAGAAACATAGAAAAAGCAATCTACAGATCCCAAAGAAACATCAATGTAGTCGACTCGGCACACAAAGAACTAGAGCCTCCGGATATGCCTAGAGGAAAAATAGATATGGCAGGTCAAGAAGAGACAAAGGTGACCCCTCTAGAAAAGGAGTTACTAGACAGAAAAGTAACAATCAGCTCAGAGTTGAGTAAAGCAGAGGAGGAAGAGCTCATGGAAACTCTAGTAAAAAACAAAGACATCTTTGCCTGGTCAGCCTCCGACCTACAGGGAGTCAGCAAGGACATCATACAGCATGAACTGGATATCAATGAAAACATGAGGCCAAGAAAGCAGAAACAGAGAAAAATGTCAGAGGATAGAATCCTGGCAGCAAAGGTAGAGGTGTAAAGGTTGCTAGACGCAAAAGTCATCAGAGAAGTAAAGTATTTAGAATGGCTCACAAACGTAGTACTAGTGCCAAAGAAGAATGGCAAAATGAGAATGTGCATAGATTTCACAGACCTGAATAAAGCTTGCAAAAAAGACCCTTTTCCATTGCCAAGAATAGATGCCTCCATCGACAAGGTAGCCAGATGCCAGAGGTTCTCTCTCCTTGACTATTTCTCTGGGTATCACGAAATCTGGATGAAAAAAGAAGATAAAGACAAGACAAGTTTCACCATTCCATTCGGGCATATTGCTACACCAGAATGCCGAAGGGCCTCAAAAATACCGGAGCAACCTTTGCCAGAGTGACAAAGGAAGTTTTGGGTTCACAACTAGATAGAAACATCATAGCCTACGTCGACGACATAGTGGTCATGAGCAAGAACAAGGATGATCATGTCTCCGATTTACAGGAGACCTTCGCCAACCTCAGGATAGCTGGCCTCCGCCTCAACCCAGAAAAATGTATATTTGGAGTCACAAAAGGAAAGATGCTCAGATACATCATAAGCAATGAAGACATCAAAGTGAACCCAGACAAAACCAGAGCAATAATGACAATGGCAGAACCCAAAAACAAGAAAGAAGTGCAAAAGCTGACGGGAAGAATAGCAGCGCTCAACAGATTCATCTCAAAATCAACAGAACGCAGCCTCCCCTTCTTCCAAGCACTGAGGGGCGGAGACAACTTTGAGTGGGGGTCCAAGCAGTCGGAGGCATTTCATAACTTGAAAGAGTATCTGGCAAACTCACTAATGGTCTCCATCCCAAAATCAGACAGCCACCTATTGCTATATGTGGCGGCCTCCGACCATGCAGTCAGCGCAATCTTAGTCTACGAGCTAGAAAAAGAATCAGGCAAAACTCAAAAGCCAGTTTATTTTATCTCAGAAGCATTGTCCGGAGCCAAACTAAACTACACTGAGGTAGAAAAAGTTGCCTACGCAGTACTGACGGCATCAAGAAAACTAAAGCATTATTTCCAAGCCCACGAAATCTTAGTTCCAACATCACTGCCACTGCAAGACTTGCTCAGAAACAAAGAAGCCTCCGGCAGAATAGGCAAATGGGCTACAGAGCTATCACAGTTTGGTATCTCGTATGTCCCCAGAACAGCAATCAAATCACAAGCACTAGCCGATTTTGTAGCAGATTGGACAACTTCGACAGAGCCCAAGGTACAACCAACCACTCAAGGCTGGATAGCATTCATGGATGGAGCCTGGGGCCAAGCCAGAGTAGGAGCCTCCGTCGTCCTAACGGCACCATCCGACGTCAGACTGAAATATGCAGCAAGGCTAGAGTTCAAATCAACAAACAACATAGTAGAATATGAAGGCCTGATCCTAGCACTCAGTAAAGCAAAGGCCCTAGGGGCCAAAACATTGACAGTCAAAATAGATTCTCAAGTGGTTACTGACCAAGTAGAGAAAGAATACACAGCAAGAGAGCCAGAACTCATCAAATACCTATCCGTTGACAGAAATTTGGAGCAGAGATTTGAGGGCTTCACCTTGAAGCACATCCCAAGATCAGAAAATGCAGAGGCAGATGAACTAGCTAAAGCGGCAACAAACAACCTGCCACTGCCACCAAACACTTTTTACCAGATCCTGAAGTCTCCGGCAACTGCGGAGACATCTAAGACACCTAAGCCCATACTACACCTGTAAAATAAAGATTGGAGAAAGGCGATAACAGAATTCTTAGAAGGCAAAACCACCGAAGAAGATGAAGCGAAAGCAGCAAGAATACAGGCCAGGGCAAGAAATTACACAATCATAGATGGTGTACTGTACAAGAAAGGAGTAGTCCGGCCTCTTCTCAAATGCATATCGCAGAGCGAAGGCATAGAGTTGCTCCAAGAAATACACTCAGGAATTTGCGGGTCGCACATTGGCTCTAGAGCATTATCAGCAAAGGTAATAAGGCAAGGCTTTTATTGGCCAACACACATACAAAAGACGCAGAGCAGACAGTCAGAACATGCAAAGCATGCCAAGCATTCTCTCCTAGGCAGTCAAAACCATCGTCGGAGACCCAGCTTATACCTCCGACATGGCCGCTACAAAGATGGGGTATGGACCTAGTTGGCCCATTACCACCATCCCAAGGAGGAAACAGATTCACAGTAGTGACAGTAGAATATTTTATAAGATGGATAGAAGCAAAGCCGCTGGCGAAGATAACCTCAAAAACCGTCAGAAAATTCTTCTGGCAAAACATCATTTGCAGATTCGGTGTACTGAGGATTCTGACAGTAGACAATGGAAAATAATTCGATTTAGAGAATTTCAAAGAATTCTGCAAAAGCATTGGGACAAAACTAGCCTTCGCCTCAGTATACCACCCAGAGTCCAATGGTGTTGTGGAAAGAGCAAACAGAATAGTGTTTTCAGCAATATCAAAAACATTGTTGGGCCTACGCAAAGGAAAATGGGTAGATGAATTACCCAGAGTGATTTGGTCACACAATACATCTATCTCAAGAACAACAGGATTCACACCATTCAAACTGCTTTATGGAGAAGAGGCCATGATGCGAGAAGAAATCAAGCACGAAAGCCTCCGCACAACGAGATAGCTAATGTTGCAAGATGAAGAATATGCAAAAGAAACAATAGAAGCCATAAGACTGGAAGCAATCGAAAACATTGCAAAATATCAGTCCCAATCCAAAAAGTGGAGAGACTCTCAGGTGGTTAGGAAAGACATAAAACACGGAGACCTCGTACTCAGAAGAAAACCCAACGCACAACTTGTTGGAAAACTGCAGCCAAAATGGGAAGGCTCATACACAGCAACGGCAGCAGGCCGCCCGGGCTCTTTCCACTTGACCAACAGCGAAGGTGTCACGACAACCCACACATGGAATATTGATAGCCTCCGCAGATACTACATATAGGCAATGTACCAAAGGGCAACCTCTGCAAATAATAAGCAGAGGCCCCTCCGTTCATTTACCTTTCAGTTTTTTTCTTAAAGCCAAAAAATGTAAAAGAGCCTGTACTCTTTTCCTCACAGGGGAACTCCAAGCGGAGGTGAGGTTTTTAACGAGGCAGACTCAATGTAAAAATCCTCTAGAAGTATAAAGAGGTAATTCCGCAAAAGAACGCTGGAAAAGTTCAAAACCGAAAGCGACCAGCTCTGGCGCCGCAATATTTGGTTAACAAAAATAAGCACAGGTCCTTTCAAAGCGCCGACCACAGGCATTGGCAATTTGAAATGACCTCTATGGCCAAACTGGCCTTTGACCTTGACAAAGACCTGTCCAAATTCAAGCATCAAGGCAAAAACAACCTTGGCCAAACAGGCCTCCGACCTTGACAAAGACCTATCCAAATTCAGGCATCAAGGCACAAAAAAAACTTGGCCAAACAGGTCTCCGACCTCAACGAAGACCTGAACAAATTCAGGCATCAAGGCAAAAACAACCTTGGCCAAACAAGCCTCCAACCTTAACAAAAAAACCACCCCAAGCATCAGGGGCAACACCATTATGGCGCTAGAACCAGGAAGAAGGTCTCCGCCATCGAAAACAGCAAAATGAGGAAAAGGTCTGACAAAACCCTGTCACTTAGGCACTATGCCTATTTACTTCAAAAGATCTCAAAAGACATGAATAATTCAAGCAAGGTATAGGCCATTAAAGCCAAGATACGTTCCAACAAACAACGTACCAAAAATTTAATAACCAAAAGCCACAACCGCGCTATAAAACGGGTTCCCCCACGCCCTTAAAACCTCAGTCAGCACAAGGCGCAAGGGGGGATGAAGGTAGAGCACAAGCACAAGCCACAGCAACGGCCATGGAGGCAGGGGTCTGCTTAGATATCTAAGTCGGCCGTAGATATTGTACGAAAACTCGTAAAGTCGGAGGGACCAGTAGACGGTCGGAGACAGTGGGAAAAGAGACAGGAACTATGGCACGGTGATGATCAACGCAGGCCTACGGAAGAAGGGGGATATCGCACAAAATCTCGTAATATCCCCCTGACGCTGGAGACCTAACCTGCCATCTCCACAAATGAAACATGTCCCACGAGTGTGCAGCGTCGGAGGCCCATACCACCAGACAGCTAAAACACCCAGCTAAAGAAATACCAAAAGTCTCCGCCGTCTGCACAAGCTGCGCCAAACCTCCTATCGGATCACACACTGATTCATGAAGCCCCGCCAGGCGGACTTCAAGTACGCCTCTGCCGGCCAAAAAACTGCCAACACTTCTACCCCGACCATCAAGCAAGCACAGAGAAGGAGAGAACATGGGGCGAAGGTCCTGGCCACCACCTCTGTATCATGCACGTTCGCCCAAGCAAAGGACAACGGTGTGCAAGCTCGGGACTAGATGAGATATGTAAACTAGCACAACAGACTAAAGCCCCCGCACAAACAATCAAGAAAGTGAACCTGTTTTGTATTCCATAAAACATCAAGTAGCGTTCTTACAGGACACAAACTTACAATAAAATCCTAACTATTGTGGCGGAGGTCCGCGCCAAGCAAGTGCGCGAGTAAACCCAGCGCGCTCGTTGTCTATGTCAAACTTAACTGACTCAAACACGTCGCGCGCAACACTGCGGGGAAAGGCCGAACGCCAATACTCCCAAAGCTCTCCGCTCACATAAATACCGTCGTTGTAGAGAGTCAAAGGCGCAATATCTTGCGCAGGCTCCCGATTCAGAACTTGCGCAAGATTAAAATTTCCCACAAAACCATTCAGAACAAAATAAACTTTATTTACAAGAGTCCAACTGGACTACAATACACAAGCCAAAACAACTAAGTGCTACAAAGAGCCTAGACCTCCGGCACATCAGCCGCAGTAGAAGTCCCTAGAACGGAGCCCGCATCAACTGTGGGCGGGCACGGCGCCTGTGGCCTCCGACCATCACCACCACCGATCGTAGCGCCCACCGGAGCGCCAGCGGTGGCGGAGGCACCGCCCGCGGTCGCCGAGCGCGGAATTGACGAAGGCCTGCCCGCAAGACACTTCTGCGCATCCTGTAGCACAGGCTAAAGTATCAGGGGCACAGGCAACGAAAGCCTTCACAGCTCAGCAAAAAGCAAGGAGACAAAAATAGCGGCTACAAAGACTAGAAATACCTTCGCCCTCTTTTCCTCCGCCAGTTTCTAGGCAGCAGGTCTCCCAAATTTAGCCCAAAAGTACCCAATGAAATTTCTCAAGGTTTTTCGCAAACCAAGAGAAGTCTCACCAAGCTCCTCCGGACCCGGCAGCGCTCCCTCTGGAATACTTTCGGTATGCATACACCCGCCGCGCACCAAAAGCTTGGCGTAATTCGACACTCCCGCCAGCGCCCCGTAGTCCGTGCAGCCATTGATCAGACCGGGGAGCTTCGCAAGGTGACGCTTTAGCCAGGAGGCGAGGGCGTACACGCTGTCTTCCTCCGGAGGAGTAGAGGTTTTGCCTCCGAACTCGACGATGATGGCCCGGTAGTGGCCAACGGTTGTAGCAAGGACCCCCTTGACCGAGTCCAAATGCCTCGTCGTCAAAGATAGCTGCTCCCCCACCGCAGCTGCGGATTCCTTCTCAGAGGCAAGCTCTCGCCGGAGACCCTCGGCCAACTCGTTCGCCCTGCGGGCCTGCTCGGTGGACAAAACTTCTGCATCTCGGGCCTTGGCGAGATCGGCCCTCAAAGCATCCTTTTCTTGTTCCTTCTCCACCAGAGAAAGCCGGAGAGATGCAAGGGAGTTGGATAGACCCCCTTTTTCACCTTCCAGGCGCTCGTTCTCCGCCTTGAGCGCTTCAATCGTAGTATCTTGGTCGGAGACCTCACGAGTGCAGCGCTCTTCCATAACAACGGCCGTGTGATACCCCTGCGACCAGAAAGAAGAAGACCAAGGCGATCAGCAACAGAAACAAAAACAAGTCTAAAGGCGAACATACACCAAAAAAGGCAAACCGCCGAAGACGCACCAAGCTCTGGTGTTCTAGATGAACATGGACAAGTTGGAAGAAATCCATGTCCCTCAGACGCTGTTTGAAGCGATATGTTCAAAGAAGAATAAACTAACACAAAACAATAAGGTGAGAAAAGCAAATCTCACAATAAATACACCAACAGCTAGAGACCACCTCCGACGTCTCTAAGAACCCCAAGATAGCACTCTTCCCAACCTGAGATAGAAGTGTCAGAGGAGCCTACGTAGCAAAAAAAAACAACAACAATAACTCAGGTCAGAGGGCCGATCAGAAATAGGCCAAAAGACGAGTAAGATAAAAACACTCTATACTCACTCGGACCCGGCGCTATCAGCCCCGGCTGCCCCGGACCAGACCTAACACCTGCAGCGGCCGCTCGCTCCTCCGGGGTGAGGTGTCCAGCCATGACATCGCCTACAAAGCAACAAGTACATGGTATTAGCACTTGGTACAATACATAAACAAATAAACTGGGCGAAGACAGTAAACACAAAAATGTGCACCAAACAAACTTACTCATAAAAAGCCCAGGCTGGGCCGCCTGCCGAGCCCCTAGGCAGAAGTCTCCGCCATATCATGCGGCAGAGGTCCAAAGGGCCGGCTCTCCTCTGCTAGTGGCCTGACGGGCGGAGGACTCAAAGAAGACTGAGCCGCCGGGGATTGCTCAGCAAGCACGGCCTCCGGCTGCCCGACGTCGACCACTGGCACGGGCGAAGGCGCAACAACGGCGGGAGATGAAGGAGCATGCCGCAAGATGGCCTCCGCGCCCTCTTCAGAACTTGAATACAGCCCGCCAAGAATGTCGGGCATAGGATCAGCGGCGCTAGCCTCCGGCTGTTCGCCGACACTCACAGCACCATGCAAGGTGCGCGCTGGAGCAGCAATGGCCCCCGGACGCCCAGCACCGCTCACAGGGCACACCGGAGCTCCAGGAGAGCCGTGATCCTCTTCGTTCATGACCCACACGTCCACTGCCAGCGGAGGCAACGCCCACACTACCGGCAGAAGACACGGCCCACACGATCACCAGAGTACCGCTCTTCTTCTTCTTTTTCGCAGGCGCCCGAGCAACAACGGCGCCCTTCCTCTTCTTGGACTCGGCCTCCGCTGTAACATTCTTCGTGAAGGCCTTCTTCTTCTTCTCAATCGAAGCCAGGACCTCGGTGGGAACCTCACGCTCCCGGTAGACGATCCTGACCTCCTCAAAAACTCAATTGAGCCACGGCATGGTGCCTGCCAGGGCTCTCTGAGACATGTACTCACGCTTGGAAATTTTGCCAACCAATCCAACGGCGGCTTCCTCAACCTCGGAGATGAAACTATCCTCCATCACCCCCTCCCCCAAAGACTGCCTGAAGCGGGGAAACGGAATCTCGGCCTCCGGCCCAAAAACAGGAAACTTCACCTGTTCCAGCCGAAAGGCTAGGTTGTCTTTGCCTAGGGGCCAGTAGTTGGAGGCCATAATCTCCTCCACCAGGTCGCGACCCTCGGAGTAGCGGCACGCTGCCGCAAAAGCCCAGTCACAAGCCTGCCTCGCCGGAGACACCTCCTCCGGTGGATCCACGCGCGTATGCGGTGCCATCTCCTCCATTCTTGAAGTCAATGGATACTCCGCGACCTCCACACCATCCTCGGTAGTGCCGTGGACCCCGTAGGTCTTCACATAGAACCATTGCTCAAGCCAGCCGCGGTCCCACTTGCCCTTCTAGCAAAAAGAGATCTCCAGGCGGTCTACGCCTTGGTTCCTCTTCGACATAAAGGTGCAACTACCATACTGGTATGTCACCTCCACCTCCTTGCCCTCCCGCACCTCCTTCTTCTTCTTCGGCTGCTTCTGCAGCTCATAGTACACGCAGAAGGTGTCCACATCTGTCTCGGCACCATAAGAAACACAAGCCCGATAGAATTTGCTGAGCGTAAGGAAGGCAGTATGAGTTAGATGATGGAGCTGGACATTGAAGGTCTCCAACACCTGGCGGAGGAAGGGGATGTAAGGAAGGCGGAGGCCGCAGGTGAAGAAGTCCCGAAACACCACCGCATATCCCTCCTCCAGTTCCGGAACAGTCTGGCCAGGCAGAGGGATTTTTACCCTCAAAGAAGGAAAACACGATTCCTTCAACATCTTTGCGACCGCCTCTTCAGTAATGGAGGAAGGGCCGAAATCCCATGACTTTATCGCCATGTCTCTGGAATCCACAGCGATCAGGTCTTCGACGGACGCAGAGACACTCCCCAAATCCTCCTCCACTAGCTTTTCAAATTCTAACACAGAGGCGGAGGCAAGCATGCACTCCTCAAAACATGCACCCCAACCGGCGGCCCTAACACCGAGAAGGTGGCGATAGGGTCCGAAGAAGATGGGCCGGCGAGTATGGGCAGAGGCGGAAAAGAAAGCCACTGTGGCGGCAGCCTAGGCGCAAGACGTAGGTAGAAAGACGGAATGTGCGAAGGCAGCAAAGGCGAAAGCGAAGAGAGTAGAGAGCGATTTCTCAGAGGCAAAGAAAGCGAATGAGCAATGCGGGGGGGGGGGGGACCCCACCACCAACCCCGCCCTTATATAGGCCGCGAGCGGGCGGTCTGGCTCCCACCATACAACGGTCATCTCCGGAGAATTCGCCTGCCGCACAACGGTCATCTCCGAAGAAGTCGCAAGGTATACAACGGAAAGTGATATGGCGTAAACGGCCACAGCGTAGGACAACTGCTAGATTTGCTGCCCAACAGCTACTCTCAACGAGACCAGCGGCTGCGCCAGAGCGAGCCAGGGGGCAGTAGCGGGGCCTCGCTCGGAGACGCTAATGCGTGTGGCCTCCGCCCTCGTTGACGCCTTTGGTCAAGGTGTTTTGAGCTCACGGCACGCTTAGGGGAACCATGGTCTCAAAAGAGGGAACTGTTGTAACACGGCCTCGGCGGGTGGCGAAGGCCTCCGATGGCGATGTGTCAATAAGGTTTCTTCGATCGTCTTAGGGCGGAGATCTGGCGCTGACTAAAGGAACTTTCCTGGCTATGCTTGTAGGGTGTTGCACGAGGCTCAGTGAGCTTTTCGTAGATTCCGCCCGGGCTGGGCACAGGCGTCTCCGGTGCTAAAGGCGGAGGCCGCCCCGCTTCGGCAGACGCGCATCTCCGGCGCTAAAGGCGGAGGCCGCCCTACCCCCGAACTAACCAAACAAACAATCTTGCCTAAGTGTGTGCAGGTACCTAATCGCAGGCGCCCGTGGTCCGCGCGTGCACGCCAGCATGGCCCCCGTGCGGCCGGGCGGAGACTTACGGATGAGGTCTCTGACCGGACCGGCGGAGACTCACGTATGCAGCGGCGCGCCCCTGAAGACGGAGGCCAGCATCGGGAACCCAGGCCTCTGGGCCAAAGACCGAGACACGGTGGGCCGGCCTCTTATGGAGGCCCATTACTTGAAGACGGTGTGGCAAGATTGCCCCGCAAACGATAGACTAGTGACGGAATATTCCAGGAATATACTGTAGCAGTTGAGGGACATTGTAATAAATTCTGTCAAGAAGTAGTTGAGTACTATAAATAGAGAACACTTGTAACAGTATGGGAGGATGAAGAATAAATTAATAAAACCTTAGTTTTACGTGCCATTTCCCTACACGCCCACCTGTCGTGCCTATTCCCCGAGCCTCCGCCTAGCGGGCGGAGGCCTCTATCTCCTCCACGCTGTCAGAGACAGCTAGTCTCAACACAATCAGTTCTTGCAGGCGGCATATGTATGCATTAGTGGATGATGACAAAGACCTGGAGTCCGCGCTAGCATCCAACTGTAGCAGCAAAAAAAAAATATATATATATAAATGATTTGAGTCGCAAGACTTTTCTTCTACCAGCTTTTACTGGCGGCTTCTATGCACATGTGTTAGCCCTTGTTTAGTTTCTCCAAACTTCTGAAAAGTGCACTATATAAAAAGAAGATTCTTCATCACATCAAACTTACGGTATATGCATGGAGTACCTAAATGTTGACGAAATCAAAAACTAATTGCACAGTTTGCTTTAACTTTGCGAGACGAATCTTTTGAGCCAATTAGTCAATGTTTGAACAATAATTCATAAATACAAACAAAATGCTACAGTAGAGAATCTTCACTATGCAAAATTTGTCTGCGCAAACTTTGCCCAATTAAACACCGCCTTATTATCAAATAATGGTCGTAGTCTTCACCAATAATGTTGGCCACATTAGGAAATTAGGCCATGTTTAGATTGCAAAAAATTGCAACCCGATAAATAGTAGCACTTTCGTCTTATTTGGTAAATATTATCCAATCGTGGATCAACTAAGCTCAAAAGATTCATCTCGTGATTTCCAACTAAACTGTGCAATTAGTTATTTTTTTTACCTACATTTAATGCTCCATGCAAGCGGCTAAAAATTGATGTGATGGAGAGAGTGAAAAAACTTGGAATTTGGAGGTGATCTAAACAAGGCCTTAATTAGATAACGTTTGTCGATATGTAGCTAGGTACTACTCCGTGACTGCTGTATGTGGCTGCCGTGTCACTTCACGCTGACACTGCCATTTGGGTTCTAGCATCCACAGCAAGTCTTCGTCTTCGTCGTCGCCATGCATGCTTGCTAGCTGCCAGCAAGAAGAAATAGAAGAAAAGTACTGTGGCTCAAATCATAGGGAATATAACGTGAAAAGCAGTAGGAGTATTAAAGTAATGCTTTTGCTTAGGGCACTGTGTATTTTACATATAGAAATGTTAAGTAATGTTTTTTACAACCATGTAACGGAGTATTAAAGTAAGTTACACTTACCGCACATAGTGTTTTTATAGCCAGCCTTTTCTTTCTTGCTGGATCATGCCTTCCGTGATGTTCAGTGACATAGAACCTGAATGCCCTGTTCGAATTATTTTAGCATTTGCAACCTGTTAGTATCTAAAAGTGAACGTTACAAGTATATATATAAACATATAAGCTAATGAGGATTGCCGATATGTATACATCTTGAGAATCAATATGAAGTCCTTGTATGTTACCGGGTCCCTATCTATTGAATCAAAGACCCATGCCGGACGCCTATACAAATCCAGTGGTTGTTGCATGAATTTAATCATAGAACTAGATAAGCTCTTTTGCATCGAATAAAATATATCGAACAAAGCTTTAAGTATAGAGTTGAACTTACTCGAAGTTGTATGGTAGCCATAGGGTGTTGTTGGAGATTTTTAAAAGCCTGGGCAATGTATGCCGAAACCTTAAGGGACTTTTGCCTTAGTTTCTTCGCACGGATGTCCTCTTTCTCCCGAAGCGTTTTTCCAGTAGCTAGCTCTTTGGCATCCAGTTTCCACTGTCTAGGGTAATTAAAATTTGTTTGTGCTATAGCTTGAGGGTCTATATACCCGGCTTTCACACTTGGTATTTGTTTTACAATATGCACTTTTTTTTACAAATCACGGCGTGGGTTAGTTACAACAAAATCAAAAGATTACATTCATATCATATCGGGAGGGCAAGGACTTATAGACACTACGTGCGAATTAAATTCATTTTCATTGCTCCGAGATGAAAGCATGTCTATATGTCATTGAAGTTAAAGATAATTTTTCCGGCTGGGCTTCTAAATGTGCCGGTGGGGAAGCATGCTTGTACAAGATCTATGCTCGTTAGGAGAACACGTAAGTACCAATCACGGCAGAGGGACACAAGCTCTTTCTTCGGTTCGAGCACATATAGAGGTAAAATCACAAAACTTCGAAAACAAGGATAAAATCTCTATTTTTCTTTAAAACGAGGGCACGAACACCGGTGGTCCTTAATGATACGTTGGTACTCAAATAATGGTCGTAGTCTTCACGAATAATGTTGGCCACATTAGGTAATTAATTATATAAGGTTTGTCGATATGTAGCTAGGTACTACTTCGTGACTGCTGTTTGTGGCTGCCGTGTCACTTCATGCTGACACTGCCATTTGGGTTCTAGCATCGACAGCAAGTCTTCGTCTTCGTCGTGGCCATGCATGATTGCTAGCTGCCAGCAAGAAGAAATAGAAGAAAAGTACCGCGGCTCAAATCATAGGGAATATAACGTGAAAAGCAGTAGGTAGCAACGGCGCTTTTTTTTAAGGGTCTGTTGACATTAGAGAAGCCCTTGCAGTGGCGTGCTCGGGCTCCAGCATAGCAGCCGCCTCTACAAATGGCATAGTAGGGACGGCTGCTAATACGAGCACCCCTACAAATACGTCGATTTGTAGGGGCGGCTGGTATATAGAGGCGGCTATTATGAGCCGCCCCTGCTGTGTCCATTTGTAGGGGCGGCTAAATCAAAGAAAAATTAACCGCATACCACTAGCGCCGCCCATGGTTTCGGCAAAACAACAGTCACATGGCACAAAACAAACGGCCACACCCTCCTGTTGCCACACAAAAGGCCACAAAGATCGAAGCCACACCTGAATCCGGCCTGCTTCCCTGTGACCATGCTGCCCTCTACAGTGAACGCACGCATCCGCGCATGTAGTTGGCCCCGTCTTGCCTTGGCACCTGTGCATGAAGACCAGCTCGTCATGGATCGCTGACATGGACATCCTGAACGGCTGGATCGGAGGCCACGCGGATCCATCTTCACCGTTCATACGATTTGTGTTTTCTCAGAGCCGATGACATCCTAGCCCCACCTGACGTCAGCACGCCCTCGCACCTGTTGTCCCGCGCCGCCCGTTCCAATGTTTTGGACGCGCCACTGAGTAGGCCCGCCTCCCTCGAAGCTCATGCCGCCATTTGCACCACGCGCCCAACCTGCTGTTAGGCTGACCTGTGGCCCCGCGACTAGTGGTTTTCGGAAGAACCAGCTGCGCTCGCGGTTTGTCCACTGCGTCGGTGACATGTGGGCCCCATTGGGCGACGTGTCACTCGTGATTGGCTGCTGCGACGTGGCTGTTGACCGAGGCTATTGTTATCTGGCTGTTGCGGAGTGGCCGTGTTCACAGCACGCGGAGGTCTATAATAATGTTTCTTCTCTGTAAGATAGTAAGATTCCATATGTATCCTTTGGAATTGAAGCTTCTCTCATATATATGTGTGCGTCAAGGTACAGCTCTCATTATTTTGTATCCTCGGCAGATATACAAAACAGCTGTAAGGAAACCTGATGGCCCTACCTTCAGCCGTTGTTGAGGAGGGTGTGAGCAAAGTGTTCTCGTACATTTCAACCAGACTGGACAACAAGGTGTTGACAGCTGACACCATTGCAAGGATCGAGATTGCAGTCTCTCGGTTAGATTTTGTCCTCGAGAAGACTGGAAAGATAGCAATCACATATGTCTCCTTGCTACATAGATGGAAGATTTTCAAGCGAGTCCATAAGGAGGGGATGGACCTGCTCAACATGTACAAGCCGCAAGAGCTTGAAGAGACCGGGCAAGCGGTGGTAAGGAGTTCCTCCTACCTTCAGAGGATTGCTAATAGAGCTGTGAATTTGTCCATCTCTTCTCTTGTTGGCTTGGGCAAGGAGAAGTCGAGTTCCTCCGTTGCCCAAAAATTTGAGAGGTATGCAGACTGGGCTGAAAAGTTTGTAGCAGAGGTGGAGTCAAGCTGCCCGCTCCAGCATGTCACCTTCCGCTATCCATTTGTCAGGCATCTGTTTGAAGGGAAAACTCTCGGTTGTGAAATAATGGTAAAGAAACCAAGCCAATTACTCAGTTTGTATCTACATCCCGTGACTGTGGAAGGGCGTGGCGTAGAGGTCATACTAGAGTATACATATGACGATTGCAGGAAGCTTGAGAAACGCTTCTATCTATGCATGAGGCTAAGAATCTCGGAGGACACGGACATATAATCGGGATCACTATTAAGTGCATGCAGTGGTGGACAGCTCAGTTCAAGGTTGTGCTTCAATCTGCAATAGGAGAAATCACACTGCTGCCTAATTTGCAAGACATTTTTCATTCGTATGTTTCTCCACCGAGTTTCATGAAAGATGACAAACATGTCCTTTATTCAAAACGCTTCCGCCCTGATCCAATATGTTGCAATGGAAATAGCTACGGAACTCTAGCTAACAAGTCTTCAATCGAAATTCCGGAGCCAGTTATTGAGATCTATTTTGGTTGCTATGTTTCAGCGCCCAAAAACAGCTTGCGTAACGCACCTCTGTCTCTGACGGGTTTTTTTGCGCTTCATTTTACTTTTTTGAGGAAACTGGAGGGGCCTTGGCCCCTACAGAAATTTATTACGAATAAAAAGGTTCGAAGTTACAAGTGTAAAATAAAACAAAACAAAACAGGAAAGAAGAAAACTCTATGGTACTAAAAAAGAGACAAAGTAAATGAAAAGAAAGCAGCTTAAATATCGAGATTTAGACTGAGGATCCATGCATGAAAATCTGTTTGGACGCTTTGCTTGACTCTGTGTTGAACTAGTCTGATTTCTTCCAAGAATTTCGTTCTGCAGTTTTGAATATTTGCCTGGATACCATTGAAAATAAGGTCATTTCTAGCTGACCAGATTGACCAGCGCATTAGAATTATAGCCACCATGAAGAATTTGGGTTGTAGATTGTTCCTGAGGCTTGGCCACCGTTGTTGAGGAGGCTGCAGCTAGCTGCCGCATGTTCGCTGCCAGGGGCGCATACAAAAAAATAGAGTTACTGATGTCAATAATCTTTGTTATATGCTAGGCAAGATACCAATCTCTCAAAGGAAGGTGATCATGCACTTCCTTCAAAACAAGAGCCTTCATGAGCATTTTTGGTGAAAAATAGCAGCAACAATGGACTAGCTTTGAGAAAATGCACTTCACTATATTGGTAGGGCTTGTAAAAAAGAGATGGTTGTTATGTACCATCACAATAATGTTACCATTTGGAAGTACAATCCTGTCACTGCCAATTCGTGGCTCGAACCGGTGTCAATGCCAATCCGTGGCTCGAACCGGCGTGTGGCTCCCAGTTTGAGCCACGGACCGGTAGTGAAAAGTGTCGATTCAAATGAGATGAAGGTGTTAATAGATACTCTATGTGTTGGATAATAAGTGGCATTCTAGAATTTTTTGGAGAAATTAGTGTTGTAGAAAAATGATGCATGTATGCCCACGCAAAAAGGTGTCTCGACATGTACAATTACACTTGGAAACTGAAGAAGTAGCTAAACCTAAATAGTTACAGATGGGCCAAGAGTTAGAATACCATTTAGCGTGAGACAAATTTTCAATCCTATATTGCCACTTAAGCCAATGTCAGTGGGGGTTTTACGAGAGTTTCATGAGCATTAAATATCCTGATATGACGTCATAGCTAGTATAGATGAAGAGAGATGGTAAAAGTTTTATGAGATGAATAAATTCTGCAGGGATAAAACTGATCTACGCTGTTTTCAACACACAAGTGAGAAATGAAAACCTCACTGGAACTAGCTTTATTGTGGGAAGGATGGAATAAATATGTATGACCATAGAACTTCTTTATGTTATGGTGGGACAAATTTAGAATACTAAACTATCATGGGATGGCACCCTTTCACCCTTCGAGGGTGGGGTCCGCGGTCGCCCATCCTGGCACGTGGTTTTGGGCTGTGTCTTGATTGCTGTGGAAATCCGATAGGGCGTCTACACACACACTCACACCGCCTATAAATTTGTGCCCAGGACCATGCGTCTAAACAAACACCCCATCAGCACCTGTCTAAAAAAACACCCCATCAGCAAGGACGGCTTTTAGCTGCACGGCAGTATAGAGTTACATGATGGGTCCCAAGTACTTGTTACTCGGCGCTTACTGCCTGCTAGCACTTGCACTTGCCAGCCAGCGCCCGGTGGTGGTGTTTGCTCGTGACGTGCCGATGCATAATTCCACTGGCCATGTCCCGCTTACTAGCAACGACAATGCTGGCCGTGGTAAGCAACCCTCCCTCCTCCATCGACGCCAACGAGTGTCTGTTGTCGTCGTTGCTCGATCCACCCGTGTGTGGTCTTATTGTTATATACTTCCTCTGTCTCAAATTATAAGACATTTTGACATTTCTGTATTCATAGCTTTCACTATATATTTAGACATAATATATATATATATATATATATATATATAATTGCACAGCAAAAATCATGAATCTAAAAAAACCAAAATGTCTTATAATTTGGAATTAAGGGAGTATTATACTATTGTTTTGTGGTTTCTTCTATTTAATCGGTAGCTCCTCCTGTCAGGCTTGTTAAACAAAGACTCATCATCTAGCTGTCAAATTCTTATTTTACATCTAGTAGTTTGTTAATTGGTCGATCTTACAGGTGTGGATGCCGTCGGCCTTCCCGGAGCCACAGACCAGAGTGACGCAATTCGCATCCCCAGAATTCCGCCGCGATGTCTTATACCCCCCTTTTGCCGCCGAGCTCCCGCCACTGCAATTGCAACGAACCCGTGAGGAAGAACGACGACGACCAGCGGCCAGTTGCCACCTACTGCAAAAATATATATACGACGTGCCATCATTACGGTCTTGTTTTCGTTTTCAGTCTATAAGGATATTTCGGGTCTTGTTTTCGTCTTAATTATGTATTACTACGCTCCCACCGTCCACCTATGTAAGCGTATTTATTTGCCTTGGAAAAACTTGCATTGGCAGGAATGGTTTGGGACGACTGGTGAGCCTTCGTAGAGGCGGCTCAGCTAGCCGCCCCTACCATACTGTCTCTATAAATTATGTATTTGTAGGAGCGGTTCCCAGACTACCCTTACAAATCGATTTGTAGAAACGACTGATGTTATCAGCCGCCCCTACAAATCGATTTGTAGGTGCGGCTGGTAACACCAGTCGCCTCTACAAAATTGATTTGTAGGGGCGACCATAGTACCAGCCGCCCCTATAATACATTTTTGTAGGGGCGGTTCAGTCTAAAACCGCCCCTACACTACATTTTTTCGTAAAAAAAATTCAAATTTATAATTCAAATTCGACCAGAACACACACACACACACACATATATATATATATATATATATATATATATATATATATATATATATATATATATATATATATATATATATATATATCTGACAACAGGCACAAGAGCATTATATAAACTACCATTACAAGTCCAATTCATAAGAATATATACAATCCATTATTAAATAGACATAATTCACAAGTCTAATTCGTTCCATAAGTCCAAACCATCTCACAAGGTAAGACCAATGTCAAATTCCATACACATTGTTATCAATGGCCTAGAGCTAGCCTTTCAGTCTCACGAAGGTATTCACTAGTAGAGAACAGACCTTTGATCCTCGGCCAAAATGGGCTCTAGTCCCGGAATTTTTTGCGCCTGGGACTAGAAATACCTTTAGTCCCGGTTGGTGGCTCCAACCGGGACTAAAGGTCCCTGTCCAACGGCTACTGCGCCAGACAGAGGTGGTAGGGACCTTTAGTCCCAGTTGGAGCCACCAACCGGGACTAAAGGTATACTTTTACTCCCGGTTGGTGGCTCCAACCGGGAGTAAAGGTCTACTCCCGGGCCGTGGCTGCGCCCGGGGTTGGAAAGTTACCTTTAGTCCCAGTTGGAGCCACCAACCGGGACTAAATGTCCCCCTTTATATATCGGCCGTCTCCTTCTTCCTCCCTGAGCCCGAGCTCAGCACATTTTGAAGCTCACTGCACTAGTGTTCTTGCTTCCTCCCTCCCTCCATTGTTCCTCCATCCATTCTTCGATTCCTCCGTCAATTTCTTCGATTCCTCCGTCGATTCTTCAGTTGTAAAGGTTACCAATCTCATACTCTCATTTTTCACCATTGTCTTATGTCATTTTGTTCACTATATATATATGGTTCTTTATTGTGGTTTTTTTCATTTGTAAGCAATTTGAGCTCAAAATCACTTCAAGCTTGCATATTTACATGAAAGAAGGTTAAAGTATATATAAATATAAACTTAGAAAATAGTTAGAAAATTATAGAAAATCCGTACTAGTTGAACTTGTGGACCGTGTTCAGCTCGGCGAGCATGTTCTCTGCCTAGCGGTAACGGATGTCAAGGAGGAGCTTTGATTCTACGAGGGAGAGTGGCAACGGTCGTGGAAGACTGTGTTCCCTTCCTCGTAGAATCGGAGCTCTTCCGTGGCCAAGTACGGTGCCGTCCGATGGAGAAATGCTCGCCGAGATGATCATGTAAGCAAGTTCAACTAGTACGGATGATTATTTATTCACATGTCCCGATATCGTCGCAGTAGTCTGTCAATCACCGTACCCAAACGTAGTATATATAAATATAAAGTTAGAAAATAGTTAAAAAATTATAGAAAATCCGTACTAGTTGAACTTGCGGACCGTGTTCATCTCGGCGAGCATGTTCTCTGCTGAACGGTAACGGACGTCAAGGAGGAGCTTTGATTCTACGAGGAAGAGCGACAACGGTCGTGGAAGACCGTGTTCCCTTCCTCATAGAATCGGAGCTCTTCCTTGACCAATTACGGTGCCGTCCGGTGGAGAAATGCTCACCGAGATAATCACGTAAGCAAGGTCAACTAGTACGGATGGTTATTTATTCACATGTCCCGATATCGTCGTAGTAGTCTGTCAATCACCGTACCCAAACGTAGTATATATAAATATAAACTTAGAAAATAGTTAGAAAATTATAGAAAATCCGTACTAGTTGAACTTGCGGACCGTGTTCAGCTCGGCGAGCATGTTCTCTGTCGAGCGGTAACGGACGTCAAGGAGGAGCTTTAATTCTACGAGGGAGAGCGGCAACGGTCGTGGAAGACCGTGTTCCCTTCCTCATAGAATCGGAGCTCTTCCTTGACCAAGTACGGTGCCATCCGGTGGAGAAATGCTCGCCGAGATGATCACGTAAGCAAATTCAACTAGTACGGATGATTATTTATTCACATGTCCCGATATCGTCACAGTAGTCTGTCAATCACCGTACCCAAATGTAGTATATATAAATATAAACTTACAAAATAGTTAGAAAATTATAGAAAATCCGTACTAGTTGAACTTGCGGACCGTGTTCAGCTCGGCGATGCATGTTCTCTGCCGAGCGGTAACAGATATCAAGGAGGAGCTTTGATTCTACGAGGGAGAGCGACAACGGTCGTGGAAGACCGTGTTCCCTTCCTTGTAGAGTCGGAGCTCTTCCTTGACCAAGTACGGTGCCGTCCGGTGGAGAAATGCTCGCCGAGATGATCACGTAAGCAAGGTCAACTAGTACGGATGGTTATTTATTAAAACATGTTTTTGAGCTATAATGTATTAAAAATGAGTATAGAGATATAGATAATTTTATAGTTTCTTAATTTTATTTGTTTATAAAAGGAGAAATTTATAGTGTATTAAAAAATGAGTATAGAGAGTAGATGGCAACTGCTTCCGGGTCCTCGGCCTCTCATGGGTTTCCAAAGCGACTTAGGCTAGGCCTCCCTCTCATTCCATGCGGCAAGTGTCGTGATGAGACAAAGATTGTGATGGAGTACCGAGTGAAGAATGAGGGTCCCAACAAGGATCGTATCTTCTACAAGTGTCCGGATCGCAATGTGAGTTATTTTATCGTATTTAATGATTATGGTTAGTTTATACCTATTTTCATGATGGTTGTGATTAAAGTTCTAATTTTTTGTTTTAATTTCAGTGGGATGGCAGTGGACGATGTTCAGGCTTCTACTGGGAGGAATAGTATGTTGAACTCGTGCAAAAATATCTTGCACAACAGGCAGATACGGCGGCTAATGAGGCAGTGATCTAGCCGAAGAAGCCCAAAGATGTTGCACAATCGGGGGATCTGTCTATTTTAGTTGAGATTGGTCGGAAAATCCTTGTGCTCCTGAAATGTATTTTAGCTTTAGTTCTTTTAGTGGTAGTTGGGATTGTCTACATTGTAGCGATGCTTTCATAAATTTGTATCTTTTGTGGTGGCACGCATGTTGTATAAATAATTAATTATGATCTAGGTTTTAATATGGTATTTATGTCATGTAATGCAGATGAGCCGGCATTGGATGTATAATGCTGATCGCCGCTCCCAAGAGTTCATTGACGGTGTGCATTCTTTGTTACGTGCGGCCGAGGCAAACAAACACGACGGTTTCATGTGCTGCCCATGTGCCATATGTAAGAATACGGTGGAATATCCTTGCTCAAGGACTCTTCATTCACACTTGTTTAAGTTGGGTTTCATGCCAAACTATATTTGTTGGACGAAGCACGGAGAAACCGGTGTTGTAATGGAAGAAGGTGAAGAAGAACAATGGAACGACAATGATATTATTCCCAATGGTGCGTGCTTCAATGATACTGCAATGGGAGAAGCTGAAGAAGAGGTAGCCGCAGAAGATGAGCCGGCTGATGATCTTTCTCAGGTCATTCGTGACGCACAAAGAGAATGTGAAAGTGAAAAGGAGAAGATCAAGTTCGAGCGGATGCTAGAAGATCACAAGAAATTGTTGTACCCAACTTGTGATGCAGGGCAGAAAAAGTTGGGAACCACACTAGAATTGCTGCAATGGAAGGCAAAGAATGGTGTATCTGACAAGGGATTTGGAGAGTTACTAAAAATCCAAAAGAAGATGCTTCCGAAGGACAATGAATTGCCCGCCACTACCTACGAAGCAAAATAAGTTGTCTGTCCTATGGGGCTAGAAATCGAGAAGATACATGCATGTCCTAATGACTGCATCCTGTACCATGGCAAAGAGTACAAGAAATTGGATGCATGCCCGGTATGCCATGCGTCGTGGTATAAGATCAGGCGAGATGACCCTGGTGATGTTGTGGGCGAACGTCCACGGAAGAAAATCCCTGCCAAGGTTATGTGGTATGCTCCTATAATACCACGCTTGAAACGTCTGTTCAGAAACAAAGAACATGCAAAATTTTTGCGATGGCACAAAGAAGACCGTAAGGTAGACAATATGTTGAGACACCCTACTGATGGGTCCCAGTGAAGAGCAATCGACAGAGAATTTTCGGAGTTTGTAAATGACGCAAGAAACTTAAGGTTTGCTTTAAGTACAGATGGTATCAATCCTTTTGGAGAGCAGAACAGTAGTCATAGCACTTGGCCTGTTACTCTAAGTATCTACAACATTCCTCCTTGGTTATGCATGAAGCGGAAGTTTATTATGATGCCTGTGCTCATCCAAGGCCCGAAGCAACCTGGCAATGACATCGATGTGTACCTGAGACCACTTATTGACGACCTTCTCATTTTGTGGAATAAAGAAGGTGTATGTGTGTGGGATGAGTATAAACAGGAACACTTTGATCTACGAGCATTGTTGTTCGTAACAATCAATGATTGGCCTGCTCTAAGTAATCTTTCAGGACAGTCAAACAAGGGATATAATGCATGCACACACCGCTTCGGTGATATTAGAGGTATATTCTTGAAAAAATGTCGAAAGGTCGTGTACCTTGGCCATCGTCGATTTCTTCCTGCAAATCACCCCGTAAGAAAGAAAGGCAAGCATTTTAAAGGGAAGGCAGACCACCTGACCAAGCCTCGCAACCGAACCGGTGAGGATGTACTCGATATGGTCAATGATGTGAAAGTCGTCTTTGGAAAAGGACATGGAAGCCAACCTGTTCCGAACGATGCTAACGGTCACGCACCCATGTGGAAGAAGAAGTCCATATTTTGGGACCTACCCTATTGGCAAGTCCTAGAGGTCCGCAGCTCGATCGACGTGATACACCTGACGAAGAATCTTTGTGTGAACCTGCTAGGCTTCATGGGTGTGTATGGAAAGCCTAAGGACACATTTGAAGCACGACAGGACCTGCGTTGTTTGAGAGAAAGAGACAACCTGCATCCAGAGAAGACAGATGATGGACGCCATTACTTACGTCCTACTAGCTACACTCTAAGCAAAGAGGAGAAGGAAATCATGTTTGAATGCTTAAACAACATCAAGGTACCATCTGGATTCTCCTCGAATATAAAGGGTATTATAAATGTGCCAAAGAAGAAATTCTATAACTTAAAGTCCCATGACTATCACGTTCTCATGACGCAATTACTTCCAGTTGCATTAAGAGGAATTCTACCTCTAAATGTACGTCTAGCCACCATGAAGCTATGTGCATTCCTCAATGCAATTTCTCAGAAGGCAATTGATCCAACTAATCTAGCTAAACTACAGAATGATGTGGTTCAATGTCTCGTCAGCTTTGAGTTGGTGTTCCCTCCTTCCTTCTTTCAATAAAGCGCACTACACAGTTCTACAGAACTCCTCTTTGGTAGATCCGTATATTGAGACACACAAGGATCTCTTACGATCCGAGTTTCCAGAGAAGACTGAAGCTTGGGTTATGCGTAAGCACATGGAAACTTTCGGCGGTTGGTTGCGAAAAAAATGTCAAGGTGATGAGAGCATCCATGAGCAACTGTATTTATTGGCTATGCAACCATCATGGCATATCATCACATACAAAGGGTACGAGATAAATGGGAACATATTCTACATAGTAGCCCAAGATAAAAGGAGTACCAACCAAAATAGTGGTTTCCGCATAGATGCCACAGACCCGAATAGGAATAAGCAGACATATTATGGATGCATAGATGAAATATGGGAACTAGAATATGCACCTACTTTGAAGATCCCATTGTTCAAGTACCAATGGGTCAAGGTGACCGGAGGCGGGGTAACCGTAGACAACGAGTATGCAATGACAACAGTAGACCTTAGTAATATTGGGTACAAAGACGAACCATTAGTCCTTGCCAAGGATGTGAATCGGGTGTTCTATGTCAATGATATGTCTACCAAACCAAAAAGAGGGAAAAACGATAATGACTCAACCAAAGAGCCAAAGCGCCACATAGTTCTTTCAGGGAAAAGAGTCATCGTGGGAATTGTGGACAAGTTAGACATGTCAGAAGATTATGAAAAGGATGACCGAATTCTGCCCTTCAAAGTGAACAAAGACCCTAGCATCTTGGTAAATGATGAGGACACTCCATGGTTACGACGCGATCATAACCAAGGGACATACGTAAAGAAGAAGTTCACTGCTGTGCCCACTTGATGATATAGTGATTTAATGTAGATTGTATTTGAGATATTATGTAATAATTATGAATTCAGATGTTTCTTATGTCATGTTTCAAATTAAATCAATGTTTGATTTGGTGGGATTTCTCTCTCAAAAAGGTAAATTAGGATATTGAGTGATGAAAAATTCAAATATTAACGTTAAAATGATGTGAAAACAAATTTCCTGTCCAAAATCAATAGTTTTAATAATTTTAATTAAACACTACATTTTTGCATTAACGAAATAATAAATATTAGTTACATTATGTTTTATAATTGTAACAAAAAATAAAAAAAGTTAGGTTATAGATTTTTCCTATGTGCAATAAAGAAAAAGAAAATCCATATTTTTAACAAAATAATTTTATGCCTTTTATTTAATTTACTATGTATTTAACAAAAACTATTGCATTTCTATTATATTTAACAAGACTATTGCTTAAAACTGGCGGGAAACGAAACTGTAGGCCACCTTTACTCCCGGGTGGGAAGCCCACCCAGGAGTAAAGGTGGGCTGCAGTTTCGTGGCTCGCCAAAAAAAACCTTTACTCCCGATTGGTAACTCGCACCGGGAGTAAAGACCATTTACTCCCGGCTGGTGGCTGGCACCGGGAGTAAATCTCTCTGGTATATAACCACCAGCGCCTGGTGCAGATCGATCCGCTCCTCTTCTTCCTTGTCGAACACTGCCGCCCTCTTCTTCCTCGCACCATCGTCCGTTCGGCTTCCGTGACACCGCCGCCCTCTTCTTCATCGTGCGGCCTCCACCGCGCGCGCCCGTGGCCCTCCTCCGCGCGCGCCCGTGGCCCTCCACCTCGCCCTCCTCCACGCGCGTCCGAGGCCCTCCACTGCCGAGCTCGAGGTGATCAGTTCGTCTCTCTGTACATTCTCAGACGGTGGCCGGAAAACTTCAAAAAATGTTATATTTTGCTGTGATACCGAATATAGATGTTCTAAAGTAAATTACAAATGTCCTAGATTTTATATACGCAAATATCATATAAAAATGAAGGAAAACTTCAACGTTTCTTCATCTGTGAACTTTGAATATACAGATATAATATATTAATGTTGCTAAAGTAATATGAGCATTACATATTTTTTCTGGGAAGACTATCTTCAAACTTTATATCATAGCATCAGAGACGAAGTACTGTGCTTGTAGAAGAAGAAAATAAATTCTTATCATTTCGGAAATAGTAATGGTTATATTAGCAATAAGACACATATACTTACATTTCATAATGACTTATACTTACATTATCAGCATAGAATTTTGTCATATGATGAATGACTACATGGTTCACATGGTACATAGGATCACAACATCACGCACCGACACCGCCTCGGCCCGCCTCACGTCGTCGTCGTCAGCACGCCGGCCCGCCTCACGTCATCGTCGTCAGCACACCGGCCACCACGCCGATACGTATATATACGTCATTTGTATTCATATGCATGTATATATACGTCGTGGAGCACTGCCGCCCTCGTTCGCCCATGTGTTTCTATGTATACGGTGGAGCACCGCCGCCCTCATTCACCCATGTGTACAGACATATATACGGAGGAGTGGAGCACCACCACTCTTGTCACACTGCCCTCTCTCGCGGCCTAGTCGATCAACATTCGTATTATTGTTATCGTTAATGCTAAACAATCACACTAGGGCGAACCGCGCTGTTGATGTCACCGACGTGGTTCGCCCTAGTCACCGACGCAATTCGCCCTCAACCGTTTATGTATAGCCCTAATTCGCCCTAGTACCGACGCAGTTCGCCCTAGTGTGGCAAATTGCGTCCGTGACCGAGGGGCAAGATTTAATAATGCATATTGTTCGTAGATTTTACGCATGTAAGCAAAGATTTGACGTACTATATATTGGTTTTGTTTTTTGAAGCTAGATGGCCGACCCGAGAAACATGGATGAGGAGGAGTTGATGATGAATTTGATCAACACTGGCACTCAAGTTGCCGGCGATGATGGTGCTAAAAATAACGTGCAAGAGGATGCAGATGACGGGAGTCAGTACTTAGCTCTTGAACAAAATGAGCAACAACATATTGGCCAAGTATATATTTTTTATTATTAGCTATATATATTATCATATGTCTTATGTGTGCTCATGACATTAAAAATAATGTTTATGTTTTGTAGCCCTCTGGATCGACATCAACAACTACAACAAAGAGTAAAAATGTTCGAGGTCCCAAAAAGCCATTGGAGGGCCGCTTCATCATCTCGGAGTTCAATGTGGATACAGGAGAACCGGGGGCCGAATAAAATGAAATTTGTGCACCACTATGGTTACCTTGTATGGGACCGGCTCCCGATCAGTACCTGCGAATGGAAGAAGAAGACCAATGCTCCTCATATCAGTTTTGTCTCTGATCGTGACAAGACGTTAATTTGAAAAGATGTCTTGATACATTTCACGCTCCAAACAGATGGTTATGATGATATAATAGATGGTGATGAATTGAAGGAGCGAGTTAGGGATTGGGCAATGAAGAAGATGGACACCTAGTTTCAGACTTGGAAGAAACACCTATACACGACGTATGTCAAGAAGAACATAGCACTAGATTTTACTGTCCCAGGCCCGATCTCAAAGCAGAGGCTCTATTGTGATGAGTTTGTACAGTACAAGACTTCGGAAGAGGGTGTGAGTCGGGTGATAAAGAACCAACGTAATGCCCAACAGAAGACATACCACCATAACTTGGGATCAGGTGGCTACCCGACTGCCATTAAGAAGTGGAACAAAATGGAAGCAGACCTTCTTGCCAAGGGTATCAGACCAGAATCACTCGAGTGGGGAGAACGTGCAAAGAATTGGTTTTTCGCTCATGGGGGAACACTGGACCAGGAGACAGGGAAGTGCATTTATGGCGCAAGACTGCAAGAAGCAGCAGAAAGATTGTTTTATGCTCAGAGAGCTACTACTAGTGGTGCGTTCAGGCCCAACAGAGAGAAGGATGAGCTGACATACGCAAAGGTTGGAGGAACTAGAGGCCCAACATGGTGGCCGAACTAGAGGCAAAGGAAGTGTCTCATGGGAGCATGGATTCCCTCAGGACAGGCCTTTCTATAGAAGCCGCTAGAGAAAGAAGGAAGAAGAGGCACAGCGGCTCCAAAGGTTGGAGGAAGCGGTGCGTGAAGCACAGGAGCGGGAAAAAAACCTTGAAGCGAGAATGCAGGAGGAAATCAGAAGGCAAGTGCAAATAGCAGTGAGTGCAAGCAAGCAGGCATCAGAGCTAGGAATCAACATTAGTCAATCTGTTCAGTTGAAAAGCAGCTGCGCTTCCACGGAGATACCAAATCAAGGGGACACAGGACTGCGCTTCCCTGTGGATGACGTCACTGAACCTTGTACAACGTGTGAGCTACACATTCCGAAGGGGAATTCCACAATCAAGGTGGCTATCGGTCTTGTTAATCCTATTGACCGAACCAAGACACCAAGGATTCATGGGAATATAATCCAAGAAGGATATGCTACCATCTCGGTAGATAAAGCTGAAAAAGGTTTTAGTGATTTGCCTCTTGACATTCCTGGAGGTGATGGCGAGAAGACTCTAGGAGAAGCGGAGAAGACATTCATTCTATGGCGCAAGCGCTACATCATCATTCCAGGGATGTCGGCTCCACCTCCTCCTGAACTACCTCACCATAGGTACGTGCGGATGAAAACACTACATCATTAATTTGTATTGGCTTAAATAATTAACAATCTACTTATAATAATATGTCATTCCTTTTTTTGTAGCAGATACTCCCCCAACCTAAATCCAATTATTAATCGCCAGATCATCATAGTGCTCTGTACGATGACATTGTGTTGGAAGGCAAGGCTAAATCCACACCATCTCCAAGGAGGTCTCCAATGCCGCAGCCGCCACCTCCAAGGAGGTTTCCAACGCCGCTGCCAACACCTCCAAGGAGGTCTCCAACGCCTCCCCTGTCCCCACCTACCAAGAAGCCTAGCAAGTGGCCAGCCCCGCAAACGAAGAACCAGTCCCCGCCGGCAAAGAAAGCCACCGTGAAACCAAGGGCTATTCCCAAAATAATATCTGAAGAGAAGGAAGAAGGAACTGATGCATATAAAAAAGATATGTCTAGATTCTATGACAAACTTAAAAAGAATCAAGAAGCAAGGAGAAACCCGGAGAAACCGTACTTCTTCGTAGCTCCAGATATTCTAAGAAAAAGGGTGGCTTCTTACCAGCAACAACAGCGGGAATCTCGTAAGCCGTCCAAATCAACGTTATCGGACTATGACCGCACTCTCACCAAGTCAATTGAGGTGGCACAGAAAAAGAAGCGGGCAGGGAAAGGAGTTGCCCAACTCGGACAACAAGCGCACCAATCAGTCCCCCCGCTAGTTGTTGGTAATGAATATGGTTCGAATTTAGGATTAATGCATCAGGCAAACATACCTCCGGATGTCGATTTGGATCACCTTGGTGAATTTATTGATGAGACTGTTCTCGACCTTTACCAGATGTTTGGTGATGGAAACATTGAGAGTGCGGTGGAGGTTGATATTTGGAAGAAAAAATTTGTACTAGGCCAGAGTCTATACAACCCTCAAGCCTTATCTGATATAGGGACGCAAATGTACCTGCTAAACAAGTGGTACATGCAGGCGTCTACCGGTGGAGACTTCTGCGTTGGTGTCAGAATTAGAGACGAACATTGGTTCTGTGGCGATGATGTTATGTATGTTGACTTTACAGAATTTCATCAACTATGCCACCTGACCTCTCTGGACAAAGTTATCATTAGCTGCTATTGCCTGTAAGTAATAATTCTTTCGATCTATTATTAAACTCATCATATGTGTGTATATGCATATAAATTATCCTAACAAGTACTATATATATATGCAGATTTATAATGACAGAGCTCAGAAAGGAAGGCTGCAATGAAATTAGTTTTGTTGATCCCCATATAGTATTCAAAGACCCAGTTACTCCAAAGACTAATTGGAAGTCTGAGTTAGAGAGTAACCTCATGAACTTCTTAGTGAACCAACGCCACAAGAAGGATATACTCTTTCCCTACAACTTCAAGTGAGTGTTAATAATGTCGATCATCCTTAATGGCTCATATGTTGATTCTAGTTAATTAATGAGTGTTATGCGTTATATCCTATAAACACATGCAGCGATCACTGGATATTGATGGACATCGATCTGGTAAAAAGTCACTTGATAATCTATGACTCGATGAGAAAACCACAACAAGACTACCAAGATATGATAGATATTATCCAGAGGTAATTTCGGTATCTCTAGCAACTATATATACACACAAACATGATGATTAACTATATCTGATGACGTGGCAAATTTTTTATTGGGCAGTGTTTGGAAAACCTTTATTGAGAAGCAACACATGGGAAAATGCAAAGCGCCACTGAATGTAATCCCTTTGAAAGTAAGTCCCCTAAATCACATCATCTTTATTAATTAGACATATAGCTTTCACCGGATCACCAGATTGGATGACAAATCTTTTTCTCGTAAAGTGGTGTCTGAGGCAGGAACAGGGGAACAACTACTGTGGTTACTATGTTTGCAAGTTTATCATGGTGGTCTCCCAAAGAACTCCTACAGAGAGACTCAAAGTACGTTAAAAATACACTATATATTCATTTAATTATTATTATTAATTGTGTTACTATGTCTTTATATATATATGTACATATATTATTTATTTTCCTTTAATTCAAACCTGTAGACTCGATGGTTGGAGGAAAAGGTCATACGGCAAGACCAAATCAAAGCAATTCAAGAGTCTATAGCCGGATTTTTTAATGAGCAGGTCATCGATTCCAAGGGCGAGTTCTACTTCGACCCAACACTGCCATGGAAGCCAAGCTAGAGGATGAGAGGAAACTTGTTATATCACAACAATTGTAATGCAATCTTTTTGTAATATATGCACATGAAATAATATAATGTAAAATACACATATGCATGCATGCATGTAAATATATATATATATATATTTATTTTCTATGCTTGAATTGTGTGATTTAATACGTTCATTATGCTTGAACCGAAACATACTATACGCGCGTATAAATGTATAATTAGCAGCGTACAATACGACTTCAAAAACCTATTTTGAAAAGAAAACAATAAAATAAAAAGAAAAGAAAAAAGGAAAAAAAACCTTTAGTCCCGGTTCGTATTACCAACCGGGACTAAAGGTGCCGGCCATCGTGGCATGTCAGGAGGCACCTTTAGTCCCAGTTGGTAATACGAACCGGGACTAAAGGTCCTCCTTTAGTCCCGGTTCCTGACCCGGGATTAAAGGACCCCCCTTTAGTCCCGGATGCTTGCTCCCACGTGGGGAACCGGGACTAGAGGGGGTTAACCATCGGGAGTAAAGCTCTGTTCTCTACCAGTGATTGGTACTGAAGATTTCTACCTAAGTTAGAATCTCGGTCATGGTAGGTGCCTTTGACATGTACAATCTGATCCAATATGAAGTTGCAAAGATCGCCGACGAGCTCTAAGAGTTGGTCATCCTTGTTTGGGTCTCTTTTTATTTCTTTCTCTTCTTTCCACTACAAGAGAATAAGTTTCGGTTTAGTATTTCATATCATGTATGAAGTTTTTATACTACGGGTGAAGAGGTTCAAACTTACCCTTAAGGGGTGTCTCCTGTAGGCATTGGTGTTACTTATCATAGAACATATATAGTATCCACAATGTACACTCCCAGGCTTCTGCTTGGGGCACTGTGTATTTTGCATATAGAAATGTTAAGTAATGCTTTTTACAGCCATGTAATGGAGTATTAAAGTAAGTTACACTTACCGCACATAGTGTTTTTATAGCTAGCCTTTCCTTTCTTGCTGGATCATGCCTTCCGTGATGTTCATTGACATAGAACCTGAATGCCCTGTTCGAATTATTTTAGCAAATACAACTTGTTAGTATCTAAAAGTGAACGTTACAAGTATGTATATAAACATATAAGCTAATGAGGATTGCAGATATGTACACATCTTGACAATCGATATGAAGTCTTTGTACGTTACCGGGTCCCTATCTATTGAATCAAAGACCCATGCCATGCCCCTCCCGACATCGACACCTATACAAATCCAGTGGTTGTTGCATGAATTTAATCATAGAACTAGATAAGCTCTTTTGCATCGAATAAAATATATCGAACAAAGCTTTAAGTATAGAGTTGAACTTACTCGAAGTTGTATGGTAGCCATAGGGTGCTGTTGGAGATTTTTAAAAGCCAAGGCAATGTATGCCAAAACCTTAAGGGACTCTTGCCTTAGTTTCTTCGCACGGATGTCGTCTTTCTCCCGAAGGGTCTTTCCATTAGCTAGCTCTTTGGCATCCAGTATCCACTGTCTAGGATAATTAAAATTTGTTTGTGCTATAGCTTGAGGGTCTATATACCCAGCTTTCACACTTGGCATTTGTTTTACAATATGCACTTTTTTTTACAAATTACAGCGTGGGTTAGTTACAACAAAATCAAAAGATTATATTCATATCATATCGGGAGGGCAAGGACTTATAGGCACTACGTGCGAATTAGATTCATTTTCATTGCTCCAAGGTGAAAGCATGTCTGTATGTCATTGAAGTCAAAGATAATTTTTCCGGCTAGGTTTCCAAATGTGCCAGTGGGGAAGCATGCTTATACGATGTCTATGCTCGTTAGGAGAACACGTAAGTACCAATCATGGTAAAAAGACTTTACGGCAGAGGGACACAAGCTCTTTCTTCGGTTCGAGAACATATAGAAGTAAAATCACAAAACTTTGAAAACATGGATAAAATCTCTATTTTTCTTTAAAACGAGGGCATGAACACCGATGGCCCTTAATGATACGTTGGTACTCAAATAATGGTCGTAGTCTTCACCAATAATGTTGGCCACATTAGGAAATTAATTAGATAACGTTTGTCGATATGTAGCTAGGTACTACTCCGTGACTGCTGTATGTGGCTGCCGTGTCACTTCATGCTGACACTGCCATTTGGGTTCTAGCATCGACAGCAAGTCTTCGTCTTCGTCGTCGCCATGCATGCTCTTGCTAGCTGCTAGCAAGAAGAAATAGAAGAAAAGTAATGCGGCTCAAATCATAGGGAATATACAGTGTTCAATAGTTTGTCTCGTGGCAACGCTCTTACACACTACTACAGGAATCAATTTGCGCAGCGTGGCCAAAATGGGCTCTGTGGCGGGCACCTCTTTTGCCCGCCACGGTTATCCGGTGGCTGGCCACCGAGGCGCCCGCTGCGGGAAAAGAGTTTACCGCGGCGGGCCACCTTACTTGCCCGCCGCAGAAAATCATTATTTATCGCGGCGGGCGGTATGAATCGCCCACCGCGGTTAATACGATTGACTGTGGCGGGCTTTTTAAACTGCCCACCACGGTAAAGAGTTGTTTTACCGAGGCGGGTGCTTTATCTTGCCCGTCGTGGTAAAGCCTGTACAAATACACAGCACCACCCCTTCATCTTCTCCACAGGTCTTCCTCTCTCAAACTCATGGGGGGAGGCTTTGCCCTAAAATTTGAGGAAACTTTTGATTTGAGTTGAAGGGCTTGAATTTGAGGGAGGAGGACATCGTAAGTGGTTCATAAAGGCTCTCCCTCTCTCCTTCCATCCTCTCTATTTCCATCACCTAGAGTTCTCTCTAGATCTAGATCAATTTTAATAGAAAAAATAGTGTCATGTATTTCTTTAACTTTAGATTCATCATAGATGCATGCTTCATCTTTCACATCGTCATTTCCTCTCTTTTTCATGATTTTGGACATAAAAATCATCAATTTCTCCTAATTCTTCTTTATTTAATGTTGATTATGACGGATAATGTTCGCAAGTATGATGGATAGGTCGAAATGGATGTACCGGATCGATAGAGTGAATGATCCGCGGTACCTCTTTGAATTAAGGAAGTTTATTGCTGCTGGTAAAGCTCACCGTGAGAGACTGAAGCGGATGACAACCATATGTCCATGTTCTCGTTGCAAGAACCTGAAAGCCCACCGAGACAGCGTGGAGCAAACTCATTTGATCATGTATGGTTTCGTCGAGGGCTACATAGTCTGGACATTTCATGGCGAAAGAGTTGGTGCGAGTGGCGGTGCATCTGGAGTGAGCTCTTCGATGCCGACGACGACAGCACCACCGGTGAATAAAGATCCTTTAGGAGCATCCGGCTCCTCATCATCTTTAGCAGCAGCTACGCCAGCCGACAGTGACAACAGTTGTCGTGATTACATCACGGTTGATGATCTAATGCAAGACATGGCCGACGAAGCCGGCGACGGTGGGGATGGTCAAGATACTGTGAGCCAACCCGAGGATGTGTAGCTTGTTGAAGATCTAGTCAAACACTTCGATGAAGATGACGTTGTGTTGGGTTGCCCAAAGTGGTTGGAGAATTTTAGAGAGTTGAAGCAGGCGGCAGTTGATCCTCTCTATAAGGATGGCGGCGATTGTCCGAAGGAGTGCACGGCGCTCCGTTTTAACCTACATATGTTGATGTTGAAGGCTCATCATGGTTGGTCTAACACTAGCTTCAATGAGTTGTTAAGCTACCTTGCCACCACGTACCCAACGGCTAACAAGGTGCCCGCCAATACTTATCGGGCCAAGAAGCTGATCCGGCCAGTGGCGATGAAGCTTAGAAAGTTTGATGCATGCCCTAACCACTGCATCCTGTATTGTGGCTTTAGTCGGTACAAGAAAAATGCTGGTTGTCGCGTGGATGCAGAAGACGAGGGAGGCTTGTGGGGTGGTCGGAAGAAGAACAAGAAGGGGGCAAAGAAGAGTAGTGTGGCCAAACAGATCTCGGCTCAGCAGGATGATGAAGAAGAGGGTTACGCGCATAGGAAAAGTCTAGCACTGTCGGTGTGGTACCTGCCTGTGACCGATCGCCTGCGTGCAATATTCGGGAACCCGGACGATGCCAAGCTCATGTCCTGGCATGCATCAGCTGACCGCCTGAAAGACGATGGCAAGCTACGGCACCCATCCGATGGCAAGCAGTGGAAGGATTTCGACGAGGCCTACCTAGAGTTTGGCAAGGAGCCCAGGCATGTTAGGTTCACGCTGAGTACCGACGAGATGAACCCATTCGGTGAGCTTAGCAGCTCGCACAGCACTTGGCCCATCGTGCTCACCATGTACAACCTACCTCCCCATCTATGTTAGAAGCGTAGGTACCTTATGCTGACCATGCTTATCTCTGGACTGAAGCAGCCTAGCAACGATATAGATGTGTTCCTAGAGCCGTTCATGGAGGAAATGAAGATACTGTTGGGTACCACGAGAAGGGGTCCCCTAAGCAATAATAGAAAAAATTGCTTTGACCCCGTCAAAATCAAAGCCAAGGGACAACTATTAACTAAACCCTGGACATGTCCGAGGTTTAGCTACTCTCCGCCTCACTAGAGGCCTCGCACGGAAGGCCTCGGACGGCCTACCAAATCTCCGCCTCGCACGAGAGGCCTCGGATGGCCTACCAATTTTCTGTCTCGCTCGAGGCCTCGTGCGAAAGGCCTCGGCCGAGGAACCAATTCTCCATCTTGCCTGAGGCCCCGCGCGTATAGCCTTGGACAAGATGCCAATTCTCCGCCTCGCTCAAGGCTGGCCCGGCAACACAACCCTGTCGCCTCCGCCTCGACCAACTTCCCGAACAAGACGTCACGTCCGACCGGTGCGTTCGACCGCTCCTGCGATATCAGCCGAACGACGGCTCGACACAGCGGCGTGGCCGACTGGATGCCAGTCACATCGAAGCCATGCCATCCAGGACAGGACATGGGTTACCAGGGCACTGTGCTTGGTACTGTGACCACGACCGGTGCCCGTACTGCACTATGCTACCTAACCCTTACTCCAGAAACAACACAGTGTGCGGAGTCAAGTCCAGGTTACTATAGCCTTGGAATCAGTGTACGGAACCAACTGCTCCCCCCACGCCTAGGCAGTCTACTTCAGGGTCTTGGCAACCTTGGGATTCGCGCCTACCGAGCCCCCTATGATGGCTCGGCCTCGGCACCAACTGGGCCTCGGCTCTTCACGTAGTCAACGCACAGCAACCAGCACGTCGCTCGCCAGGCCCTGTGTCCAGCCATCACTGGAGCTCCCACGTCACACAAGTTCAGATGTGACCGGTGCATTGCTCTAGCGCTTCAAGGGCAGGACCACTCCATCAACCATGCCGCCATAGTAATAGGCTACAGGGCTCGGACATGCCGCCTTTGTTCGCACAACGCCGCATAGCTAACACATGTATCACCCCTGTCCCCCCTTCAACTATAAAAGGGAGGGATTTGGGCCGTTTCAGGAAGAGGGAGGCTCACGGGTTCACGAGGTAGACGAACACACACTCGACATTCTGTAACACGCACATTTCTCCGTTACCTGAGATCAACATCTTAAGCAATCCACGCCGCTCCACGTAGAGACCTAGGACTAGCGCCCTCTCTCGCCCTGCTTGTAACCCCCTACTACGAGCATTTCGGTGCAAGGAATACAAGATCGATATCTCAGACTAGACGTTGGGCACCCATTGCCCGAACCAGTATAAACCTTGTGTGTCTTTGCATCACCATCCGAGATTAGGGGCACGCAGCACATTTTTACTAGTTGGTTGAGGGCCCGCCGGTCTAAAACACCGATAGTTGGCGCGCCAGGTAGGGGTTCTGTGTGTCAGCTTCATCTCCCTAACAAGTTTTGGATGGCAGATCCCGTATGACCATTGCGTCTCGGCACGGTGATCTAGTTCGTGAGCCTAGAGTTCATGTCTCTAGGATGTGAGTACGATATGGTATTTCTCACACCCCGAGCCCCACCGACCGATGACGACATCACGCACCTGTAGCCTAGGCGCAGGCGGTGCCTGGGCGGCCGCTCTTGTCGCGCTCGCTAGGCACGACATGAGCAGGGCCACCTTGACACCACGCAAACTCAGGGCGACACGCCGCTCTCCATCGGTATCCCATGCCCAGCTGTTGGCACAAGGTCCCTGGTTGGGGACCTGTCTAGCCTAAGCCTGGACAAGAGAAAGACGCTAGTGGCGCACGACAATGCCCCAACATCAAGCTCTGCCCCACCACGTCCTGAGGAGTCAACTTCGGCCGAGCAAAGCCTGGCGATGGCATCATCCCCGTATCCCTTCGGGTTGAGAAATGTTGTCACCACCTATGCTTCCGCCTATGCTTCTGCTCACGCAGAGCCCTCGGGATGCTACCAACGCTTCGCCCTTGACTTCAGCACCATGACTTCAACTCACTCCCACAGTGACTCCTTAGAGGAGGACGAGGCGTGGGCTAGAGCGGACTTCTCTAGACTTCGTGACCCTGAAGCCATGCGTCGCTTCCTGGCCATGAGTGACTACTGCTTCGGCTACTCCGACTCTGACGGCGAAGGCACTTACGATCCCACTCGTGAATGCTTCCACGTCGGACTTGGGATGCCGAGCATGGGCGATGAGGATGAGGGGGCAGGCAACCGTACCCCGCTTCGCTAGGGAGCGGGCGATGCCACACCCTCACGCGTTGTCCCACCGGCAGCGCTGAATGAGAGCCTTGCCCCCAGACAACTTCGATGTCTAGACCTGGAGCAGCTCTGTGAGCTTTAGGCCAAGGTCGAGCAAGATCAACTCCTTCTGCAGCAGCCCTGAGACACTCTCGAGCAGGAGCAGTAGGGTCACGGTGATGGTGGAGGAGCCCGGCAGAGGGCCCGTGACGTCCACCACCGCATCAACAACGACGAAGGGGGTGAGAAACCCCCAATCTTCAATCGCGCTAGCCAGAACATCACGGCCGCAGCAATGCTAGTCCGAACGATGCCCGAGCCCTCTACTATGGAGGGGCGACGGGTCCGCAGCGAGCTCTGGGATCTCCTCGAGACCGCCGTGGTATAGCAGGCCGAGAGTTCCGCCTCTAGACAGCGCAGGGGTGCTTTAGAACTTCCCACGGCACTGCCTCGGCAGGATAGGGGGCCCTTAGTCCGTCTTGAGCCCGCTTAGGTATCGACAGCCAATAGGGTCCCCTCGGTCTGCGACCGCCTCGACAACTAACGCGAGGCACAAGGCGACCACGAGGTGGTCGCCCGACGACGGTGCCACGACAATGAGGGGCCCGCTCGGGGCTACCATCCGCACTGGGGCAACCGCTATGATAGTGAGGAGGACCATAGTCCTTCTCCCAAGCTGCCTAGCCCTCGGGTTTTTAGCAGAGCTATCTGCGTTGCTCATTTCCCGGCCCGGTTTCGGCAATCGGCCAACCTCATGAAGTACAGCAGCGAGACCAACCCCAAACTTTGGCTAGCCGATTACCGCCTGGCTTGTCAGCTAGGCAGCATGGACGATGACCTGCTCATCATCCGCAATCTCCCGTTGTTCTTGTCAGACTCGGCGTGAGCCTGGCTTGAACATCTCCCTCCCTCGTAGATCCACGACTGGCGCGACTTGGTAAGGGTCTTCGTCAGGAATTTTTAGGGCACATACGTGCGCCCTAGGAACTCCTAGGACCTCAAGAGTTGTCGCCAGGCGCCAGATGAGTCTCTCTGAGACTTCATCTGGCGCTTCTACAAGAAATGCACCGAGTTGCCAAGCGTCGACGACTCGGAAATTATCCAGGCTTTCCTTTCTGGCACCACCTACCGAGACCTGGTCCAAGAATTGGGCCAGAATGTACCAACCTCGGCGGCCGCACTCCTCGACATCACCACCAACTTCGCCTCGGGCGAAGAGGCCGTTGGGGCCATCTTCCCCGACAACGACGCCAAGGGAAAGCGGAGGGACGAGGCCTCCGGGGCCTCGGCTCCCCACCTCCCCAAGAAAAAGAAGAAGGGTCGCCAGGGGAAGCAGGAAGTCCTCGAGGCTGGCCTAGTCATGGCCACAGAGCGTAGAAATCCCTGAGGCCCTAGAGGCCCCGGGCTCTTCGACGATATGCTTAAGAAACCCTGCCCTTACCATCCCACCTGCCCTTACCATGAGGGCCCGGGAAAGCATGCCCTCAAAGAATGCACCATGCTTCGGCGATACTATGCCAAGCTCGGGCTCCCCGATGACGATGCCAAGAGGAGGGGCACCGACGACAAGGATGACGACAAGGATGATGGATTCCCCGAGGTGCACAACGCCTTCATGATTTTCGGCGAGCCTTCAGCATGCCTCACGGCATGCCAGCGGAAGAGGGAGCGCCGGGAGGTCTTCTCGGTGAAGGTGGCTACACCCCGGTACCTCAACTGGCCTCGGGAGGCGATCACCTTTGACTGGGATGACCACCCTGATTATGTCCCAAACCCCGAACAGTACCCACTTGTCGTCGACCCCATTATCGGTAACACCTGGCTCACTAAGGTATTGATGGATGGGGGCAGCGGCCTCAACATCCTCTACACCAACACCCTGGAGCTCCTGGAGCTCGACCAGTCGTAGCTTCGGGGTGGTGCCGCGCCTTTCCATGACATTGTGCCGAGGAAACATACGTAGCCCCTCAGGCGCATCGACTTGCCCATCTGCTTCGGTACTCCCTCCAACTACCGCAAGGAGGTCCTCACCTTCGAGGTGGTTGGGTTCAAGGGAACCTACCACGCCATCCTAGGGCGGCCATGCTACGCCAAGTTCATGGCGATCCCCAACTACACGTACCTCAAGCTTAAGATGCTGGGCGCCAACGGCGTCATCACTATCGAGTCCACGTATGAGCATGCATACAACTGTGACATCGAGTGCATCGAGTATGCCGAGGCCATCATAGAGGCCGAGACCCTCATCGTCAACCTCAACCAACTCGGTAGCGAGGTGCCCGACTCCAAGCGTCACGTCGGGACTTTCGAGCCCGCGGAGGCCATCAAACTTGTCCCGGTCGACCCCACCTGCCCCGACGACCGGGCGCTGAGGATCAGTGCCACCCTCGACATCAAATAGGAAGCCGTGCTCATCGACTTTCTCCACGCGAATGCCGATATGTTCACATGGAGTCCCTCGAACATGTCGGGCATACCGAGGGAGGTCGTCGAGCACGCCCTAGACATCCAGGCCGGCTCTAGGCCGGTGAAGCAGCACCTGCGCCGATTCAACGAGGAAAAGCGCAGAGCCATCGGTGAGGAGGTGCAGAAGCTTTTGGTGGCTGGATTCATCAAGGAAGTGTCCCATCTGGAGTGGTTAGCTAACCCTGTGTTAGTCAAAAAGAAAAATGGGAAGTGGAGGATGTGCGTAGACTACATCGGTTTGAATAAAGCCTGTCCGAAAGTCCCTTTCCCATTACCTCGGATCGACCAAATCGTTGACTCCACTGCGGGATGCGAAACCCTATCTTTCCTTGATGCGTATTCCAGTTACCATCAAATCAAGATGAAAGAGTCTGACCAGCTCGCGACTTCTTTTATCACACCGTTTGGCATGTACTGCTATGTGACTATGCCTTTCGGCCTCAGAAACGCGGGGGGCACATACCAGCGGTGTATGACCTAGGTCTTTGGTGAGCACATCGGGCGAACCGTCGAGGCCTATGTGGATGACATCGTGGTCAAGTCTAGAAAGGCCAGAGATCTCGTCGATGACCCGGAGATAGCCTTCAAATGCCTCAGAGAGAAGGGCATCAAGCTCAACCCCGAGAAGTGTGTGTTCGGGGTTCCCCGAGGCATGCTCTTGGGATTCATAATCTCGGAACGTGGCATCGAGGCCAACCCAGAGAAGGTCTCAGCCATGACCAACATGGGACCGATTTGAGACCTTAAGGGAGTACAGAGGGTTATGGGATGCCTTGCGGCTCTGAGCTGCTTCATCTCGCGCCTTGGCGAAAAAGGCTTGCCTCTGTACCACCTCTTGAGGAAATCAGAATGCTTTTCATGGACTCCCAAGGCCGAAGAAGCCCTCGCCAAACTCAAGGCATTGCTCACTAATCCTCCCGTCCTAGTACCGCTAGCCAAGGGCGAGGCTCTCTTACTTTACGTCACCTCAACGACCCAAGTGGTCAGCGCAGCCGTAGTGGTCGAGAGGTAGGAAGAGGGGCATGCTCTACCCATCCAACGACCTATCTACTTCATTAGGGAAGTACTCTCCGAGACCAAAATGCGCTACCCCCACATCCAGAAACTGATCTATGCCATAGTCTTGGCTCGACGCAAGCTACATCACTACTTCGAATCCCACCCGATAACCGTGGTGTCGTCTTTCCCGCTGGGGGAGATAATCCATAACCGGGAGGCCTCGGGTAGGATAGCCAAGTGGGCCATCGAACTCATGGGGGAGGCTCTGTCCTTTGCGCCTCGGAAAGCGATCAAATCTCAGGTCTTGGCCGATTTCATGGTAGAATGGACCGACACCCAACTACCACCTGCCCTAGTCCAGGTGGAATGCTGGACCATGTACTTTGATGGGTCCCTGATGAAGACCGAGGTAGGCGCGGGTCTGCTCTTCATCTCGCCCCTTGGAGTACACATGCGCTACATGATTCGGCTCCACTTTGCCGCCTCCAACAACGCAGCCGAATACGAAGCCCTCATCAATGGCCTGTAGATCGCCGTTGAACTCGGAGTACGGTGCCTCAACGTGTGAGGCGACTCGCAGCTTGTCGTCGATCAGGTGATGAAGGAGTTGAGCTGCCACGACCCCAAGACGGAGGCATACTGCAAGCTGGTACATCGCCTCGAAGACATGTTCGATGGTCTCGAACTCAACCACATCGCGTGTAAATTCAATGAGGCCATGGACGAACTGGCAAAGATGGCATCGGCGCGGGCCCTAGTCCCCCCGAACGTTTTCGCCAAAGACCTCTGCAAGCCTTCCATCGACCATGCCTCGGCGGCAGGAGAGGGCCCATCAGTCGAGCCCACTGTAGGGCTCGAGGCCCCCTCCATCGCCGAGACCCCTTTGGCCGAGCCCGAGGTGATGGAAGTCAACACGGAACCTCCCGAGGCCGACTAGGGCACAGACCAGTGGGTCCAGCTCCTTGATTGCCTCATTCAAGGAGAGCTTCCCGCAGATAGGACCGAAGCCTGATGGCTTGTGCGATGAGTCAAAGCTTGTGTCCTCAGTGATGGCGAGTTGTACCGGTGAAGCCCATCTAGCATCCTCCAATGATGCATCACTACCGAGGCAGGTCGAGCCCTACTTTGGGACTTGCACGCGGGAGCCTGTGGGCACCATGCGGTGCCTCGAACGCTCGTTGGAAATGCCTTCCACCAAGGGTTCTATTGGCCAACGGCGGTTGCTGACGCCACCAAGCTAGTACGCTCGTACGAGGGATGCCAGTACTATGCGCGGCAAACGCACCTCCCGGCCCGAGCCCTCCAAACCATCCTCGTTACATGGCTCTTCGCTGTGTGGGGGCTGGACATGGTTGGGCCTCTATAGAAAGCCCCCGGGGGCTACACCCATCTGTTGGTAGCAATTGATAAGTTCTCCAAGTGGATCGAGGCTCGTCCGATCAATCAAATCAAATCCGAGCAAGCGGTGCTGTTCTTCACAGATATCATCCATAGGTTCGGGGTTCCGAACACCGTCATCACTGACAACGGGACACAATTCACCGACCACAAGTTCCTGATGTTCTGTGACGACCACCACATCCGTGTGGCCTAGTCGGCCATGGGACACCCTAGGACAAATGGCCAAGTAGAACATGCCAATGGCATGATCCTACAGGGCCTCAAGCCGAGAATATACAACCGGTTGAAGAAGTTTGGCAAGAAATGGCTTGTCGAACTCCCGTCAGTCATCTGGAGCCTGAGGAATACCCCGAGCCGAGCCACGGGGTTTACACCATTCTTCCTAGTCTATGGGGCTGAGGCCGTCCTCCCCACTAACTTAGAATATGGTTCCCCGAGGCTATAGGCCTACAATGAGCAAAGCAACCACACCACCCGCGAAGACGCCCTCGACCAACTGGAGGAAGCCCGAGACGTCACGCTTCTACATTCGGCCAAGTACCAGCAAGCCCTACGACGCTATCAAGCCCGGTGCATTCAAGGCCGAGACCTGAAAGTGGGCTACCTGGTACTGAGGCTAAGGTAGAGCAACAAGGCCGCCACAAGCTGACCCCACCATGGGAAGGACCATACATCGTCGCCCAAGTGCTGAAGCCTGTAACCTACAAGCTAGCCAACGAGAAGGGCGAAATCCTCACCAACGCTTGGAAATAGAACAGCTACGTCGCTTTTACCCTTAAAATTCCAAGCATTGTATACATTGTTTCTCGAAATACAATTAAGAAGCGTTCTTTAGTTGTTCTAATCTTTCGAGAAACCCTCGGGCCCATCAAGGGCCTTAGCGATACGATAACTTCATTAGGGAGACTCGGCTCCACCTCTATAGAGGTGCCCACTGTGGGGCTCAAACGAGACACGACTCTGCCTCTGCAGAACCGAGCCTTCCTTGGGGGCTAGAAGGGGGGACTCCCCCGTAAGTCCCACGCACCGTTTTTTAGTCATTTTTAAAAAAAAATTCTACGCCAAACTCTCTATCACGCTCTGACAAGTCAATTGTAAAAGACCTAAGGACCAAAAGTCTGTCTTAGGGCCAAAAGGTCGGCCGAGTCACGAGACAGCTTACGCCTCTGGGCTACGGCACTCCCTCACCACCTTTTCGCCCTAGGGACAGCTTAGGCTCTGAGGAAGTCGTTTGCAAGTGATATGCTCAGAAATAGGACAGAGGGTAGAGGCTCGGAAACACAATAAAGAAAAATGATTAAGAAGCGTAGACGCATAAGTATTTCAAAAAGGCCTCGACAGGCCACCAGCGTTATGATACGGTAATATAATCCCTAATTTATTTACATGGCCTCTCGGGCCCAGGTCAGGGCTCAGGGTCTCCAGCATCGGCAGACGGCGAGGGAGGGACCACCTCCTCTTCAAACAGCCTGGCCAGTGCCGTGCCGGGGCCCTCTGCTGCCTCCATCAGATTCGCGACCTCCTCGTCGGCCTCCTCGACATCCTCAGGCAAGACATAGCCGTCGCTGATGGTCTCGAGGTCGATGCCAGCGTAGTGCGAGGAGATGATGGCCAGGGCATGCTTGACCCCCGCGTGCAGCACCCCCCAAAGTTGCTCGTGCACTTGGCCGCTTAACGCGACCAAGCGGCTTTTAAGGGAGCTACCCGACTAGGCCCCCTCAACCTCTAGGGCCTCGCATACAGTACGGGCATCACTCTTTAGCGCATCGTGCTCCCCGATCTCGGTCTCAAGCACCGCCTACACTGCGACAGAGGCCTCGGCTGCCCGGGTGACCTCCTTCTCTAACTCTGTGCCAAAAGGAAACAGAATAGGGTTGAGCGCAAAGGGAAACAAGCCAAATAGGGGCGGAAGCCTACGGGACTCACCCTTGGCCTTCTCCTCCCAGCGCTAGGCCTCGACCCGAGAGGCCTTGGCTTTCTCCTTCCAGCACTGGGCCTCGACCCGAGAGGCCTCGGCCTTCTCCTTCTAGCCCTGGACCTCGACCCGAGAAGCCTCGGCCGCCCTGGAAGCCTCTTTTTCGAGCTCTACACCACACCAGGGAGTTAGGAGTCGAACACAAACAAATAAAACAAGAGGAACCGGACTCACCCTCGACCTTTCCCTTCTAGACCACAGCCTCGGTCCGAGAGGCCTCGGCCACCTTGAGGGCCTCTACCAAGGAGCCTTTCATCAGCAGGTGCGCACCCTGCTCCGACCCCAGCTGCCCAGCGAGGGCCTTGGTAGAGGCTGTCGCTTCTTTAGCCCGAGACCAAAAGGCGTCCCGTTCGCCGGCTACCTGGGTCAGCTCTTCCTCTAGCTCCTTGACCCGCGCCCTGATCGCTGGCTACCTGGGTTAGCTCCTCCTCCAGCTCCTTGACCCATGCCGCCAAAGGGGTGACCTGCTCCTAAGCTGTGGCCACCTCAGCCTTCATATCGGCACAACGGAGGCGGAGGTCCTCCACCTCCGCGCTCTGCGCCGACAGAACCTCGTTGGCATTAGCAAGCAGGCCCTTTTACTGCTGGAGCTAGTCCTAGATGTCCCTCTCCCGTCAGAGGAACAATGACTTCCCGAGGGACCGGGTCTCAAGCTCCTAGATAGGCAAAACAGGGGTCATTCACTACGAGAAAACTCGGAAAAAGACAACATCGCATGAGAAAAGAAGGCGCGAACCTGGGCTACCCTGGGCTGATCATCGGCCACGACGGACCGCGCTATCCGTAGTGACCAGTCTGCTAGCTGGCGGTATTGCTCAAAGGTGTCCTAGCGCCCCCCTCGGCCATGTCCTCGAGGGCGAACAGAGGCTCCCCCTTAGGGTCATCCCGGCTCTTCCAAAGGACATGCGGGTGATCCCACCCGTGGGGCTCGGGTCACACCCGCACGAGGGCCGAGCTTCCCTCGCCCGAGGTTGGAGCCGGCTGCTCCATAGTGCCGGCCGCCTCGGCATCAACCACCTCCTTCGCCCAGGAAGTATCATCGGAGGTGATCGAATAGACCTCCACTTCCCGGACGCTCTCGTGCAACGGCGGCAAGCCTTGGACCGGTGGCGGTATTGAGGCTTGCCCTGCCTCCCCCTCCACTTCCTAGGCCGCCGGCTTCGCCGCACTCACGCCGGCTCCTGCCACCCCGGCCTCGGCGGTCTTAGGGGCTCTGGTCCCCGCCACCTCGGCCTTAGTGGTCTTGGGGGCTCTGGTCCCCGCCACGTCGGCCTCGGCAGTCTTGGGCACCCCGACCTCTATCGCCTTGGCCTCGGAAGTCCGGGGGGCCTCTGTCTCGCCCTCGGTGGCCTCGGCAACTGAGGGTGCCTCGGCCCCATCTGACTCGTGGGCCTTAGCCTCACGGGGCATAGACGTTTCCTCCCCCGCTCGGTCCATGGCTGCCTCAGTAACCTCCCCCTGGGCGACCAGCTCCTTCGGGTCAGCCCTCGCCGATGCCCCATCGCGCTGTACGGCGTCCTGTGCCTCCACCACCTGATGAGCGGTGGAGCCCGTGCTCACCTTGAGTGACTTAAGTGGCGCTAGGGCAGGCACCTCCGCCTTACACTTCCGGCTGAAGGCAAAACACCCACTTGGTCAGCATATGACCATAAAATGAGCGGGAAACGATGCGAACTCCGCTAAAAAAACACTCACCTCGAGTGGGGGTGCAACCGCTTCGGCACTGTGACCCGCCTCTGCAATGGCGGTGGCGGCGGCAGCGGCACGGCCTCCGTATCCGCTAGTGCTAGCCGGCCCTCGCCGGACTTTGGCACCCCCTCGGTCCTCTGCGGGGGCAGTTGCATCGCCCCTGCCACCACCTGCTCCACCTCTGCCATCGAGCCCACTAGGCTGACGGCGCATTTTCCCAACGCCCGCGCCTCGGGTGTGTCAGCCTCGGCCCTGGAGTGGGCGATGGCCGGCCCCGAGGCATCCTCTCCTCCTCCTCCTAGGGGTGCTGGCCCACTCGCCGATGCCTCGAGCGCCGTCTCCCCAACATTAGGGAGATGGTCCAGGGGACCCCGCCCCCTCTCGCTCTCATCATCTCCATCTGAAGCGTCTATTGATAGTGATGGTGATGGGGGCGCCTCCACCGGGAGACCATCCTGCCTTTGCTGTAGGCGGCGCTTCTCTAGTTCCTCGTGCGCGAGGATCCTCCTCGTACGCTTTGCCTCCTTGGCGTCCTTCCGCATCTTCTACGCCTCGGCGTGCGCCCGGTTCACCGCCAGCCGTGCTACGTCCTCAGGAACGAGCGGCGGGGAGGCTCACACATCCCTCATCCCCTGTAGGAACGGCGAACAAAAATAAAGGACCGGAAAATAGTAAGGAACAAAGAGGCCTCGGGGGCCGTAGTAGCGCGTGACTTACCAAAGAGAAGTACCCCTGCGACGGGCACATCACGATAGGGGCCAGACCACCACTCCTCAACTTCCCATCCACCATCTCCCTCACTCGATGTAGAATCTCCTCATCAGGGAGGGCAGAGGTGGACATCCGGATGCCCTCGATCGGCTCATCTAGTCTCATCTCAAACAGGCGCCACCATCGAGCCATCAGCGGCAGCACCCTCCGATGGTGGAAGGCCGCCACGACCACAGCCGCCATGAGGCCATGGCCGCGCAGCCTCTCCAGTCCCTCCAGGAGCGGCTACAGCTTGGGCTGATCCTCCTTTAGGATGCCATACCTCCACTTCTCTGGACAGCTCTCCATGATCCGCCCGGTGTAGGGGGTAAGCCCGCCGTCATTGTTGTGGAGGTAGAACCAGCTGGTGTACCAGTGGCGATTGGTCGAGGCAAGTAGGGCCGGGATGTAGAGGTGCTGCCAATCTTGGTGCACTTGGAGAGTGCAGCCACCAACCCTCACCACCCTCCTCGTGCCCATCATGCCTATCGACTTGGTGGTATGCCCTGCCCGGAAGAGGTGGAGCCACAACTCCCAATGGGGAGCAATCCCCCGGTACCCCTCGCAGACGGTGACGAAGATGGCCGCCTATGCGATGGAGTTGGGGTTGAAGTTGTGGAGCTCCACACCATAGTAGTGCGGGAATGCCCACATGAACCGGTCCACCAACAGGTCGAGGCCGCGCTCATGAAAGGACACGAAGCTCACAACGTAGCTGTCGCGGGGCCTTGGCTCCGGCTCGCCCAACGGAGGAATCCACTCTGGCCTATTGGGGTCGGTAACCGAATGGAGAAGGCCATCATTGACAAGCGACTGGAGAGTCTCCACGGATATGTCAGACTGACCCCAAGAGTCTGCCTCAATGACAATGGCACCGGCCATGGGGGTGATGGAGAATACGACTACGACGGTGAGCCTCTCTCGCTCTCTCTACCTTGACCCTCTCTCTCCTTCTCCATGGCGCTCTCTGTTCTAGCAACGGCACAAGGGCGGCAAAGGCGAATGTAGGCAAGGTAAGGAGGGGAGGGGTGAGGCTCGCTGCGTATTTATACAGGAAGGAGGCGAAACGGATGGGCGACGAAATCAGGAAAGCTTCCCTCAGATCCGGCACAGTTAATCTAGATCCAATTTTACCGCCCACGTACCCACCTTTTCCTCATTAATAGCGGGTGTGGTTATGTTCCATCCGCTGACACAGTGTCGCATTCGACCGCTATAGTGGCAGGTGCTGTTCTGCCTCCCTAAGAAAATTGCCTCAAAAGGCGCGCCTGCTGTTATCGAACCGATGGGGGGAGGGAATACCCCCCACCCGATTCCTTTCAGACAAAGGAACTGGGCGTCGAGCCCGCTATGGTCCAGGGGTTCGAAGGCTAGGCCCCCGAGAGTTTCAACAGCCGCCCTAGGGCAATAGAGTCAGGGACGACTACGGGCGAGCCCATACGGGGCTGAGACCCAAGCAAGCGAAACGCTTGGGATGCCCTAAGTCATGTCCGAGACTAGCAGGGAGGTCTCCGAATGGGATCCCACCGTAGGGAGGCACCGAGCCACTGGGGCCCAGCGAACGGCCCTGGCACCCATTAGAGAAACCCTCTAGTACTCTTGAAGTGCGTCTCTAGACCACTAGCCAACCCCTAGCGAATGGGGCACGGGCCTCCACTCGGACTTACCCGATAATAGCTCACCAGAAGTGCCACCGCTCGCGCCCATCGAGGGTAGCCTGGCATATTCCACCCCTCCTTCAGAACAAAAAGGATGCACGAGGGTCGTACAAAAAGCTAGGGAACCCCTGATGGCCCTCTTGCTCTGTGTAGAGGCTAAGGGGCTCTTCCTGCAACCTTGCCAAGGCCCAACGACCCAGGCTCGCACTCGAGGGGGCTCGGCAAACAACCCCTCCTTCTAAATGAAAAGGTTGCGCGAGGGTCATACAAAAAGCCAGGGGAACTCCTGATGGCCCTTTCGCTCCATGCAGAGGCTAAGGGGCTCTTCCTGCAAATATGCCGAGACCCCACGACCCAGGCTCGCACCTGAGGGGGGCTCGGCAAACAAACCCTCATGCGCGAGGGGCGCACAAAAAGCCAGGGGAAATCCTAATTGCCCTCTCGCTCCGTGCAGAGGCTCGGGGGCTCTTCCTGCAACCTAACCGAGGCCCAGCGACCCAGGCTCGCACTCGAGGGGGCTCGGCAAACAACCCCTCTGTCTGAACAAAAAGGATGCATGAGGGTCGCACAAAAGCCAGGGGAAGTCCTGACCGCCCTCTCGCTCCGTGCGGAGGCTCAGGGGCTCTTCCTGCACCTAAGACAAAGACAAGCAACCTAAGCTTGCACTTGAAGACTCAAAAAAACATGATAAAGGGCATCGAGCCCGTTACGGTCTAGGGGTTCGAAGGCTGGGCCCCCGTGGGTTTCGACAGCCGCCCAGGGTAGTAGAGTCAGGGACAACTATGGGCGAGCCTGCGCATGGCCAAGGCCCAAGCAAACGATCGCTCGGGATGCCCTAAGTCGTGTCCAAGACTGGCAGGGAGGTCTCCGAATGGGATCCCACCGTAGGGAGGCATCGAGCCACCAGGGCCCAGCGAATGGCCCCGGCACCCACTAGAGAAACCCTCTGGTACTCTTGGAGTGCGTCTCTGGACCGCTAGTCGACCCCTATCGAATGGGGCTTGGGCCTCCACTCGGACTTACCCGATAATAGCTCACCGGGGGTGTCACTGCTCGTGCCCACCGAAGGATAGCATGGCACCCTCCACCCCTCCTTCCGAACGAAAAGGATGCGTGAGGGCCGCACAAAAAGATAGGGGAACCTCTGACGGCCCTCTCGCTCTACATAGAGGCTAGGGGGCTCTTCCTGTGACCTTGCTGAGGTTCAGCGACCCGAACTCGCACTCACGGGCTCAGCAAACACAATAAAACCCCTCTCACAACACAAGAAAAGCCCCTAGAGGAATAAATTCACTCCTCTAGGGCCTCGGGGGCTACACCCAGCGGGTGCACTTGCGCGCACCCACCGAGGCCTCGAGTACGAAACACCATCCCGCCAGGAGCTGCTGCAAGCTGAGCCTCGTCAAAACCTCAAAGAGAGCGCTCACACTCTACCTGAGGCTTGGGGGCTACTGTCTTGTACCATGAGAAGGGGTCCCCTAAGCAACAATAGAAAAAATTGCTTAGACCCCATCAAAATCAAAGCCAAGGGACAACTATTAGCTAAACCCCAGACATGTCTGAGGTTTAGCTACTCTCCGCCTCGCTAGAGGCCTCGCACAGAAGGCCTCGGACGGCCTACCAAATCTCCACCTCGCTTGGGGCCTCGCATGAGAGGCCTCGGATGGCCTACCAGTTTTCCATCACGCTCGAGGCCTCGCGCGAAAGGCCTCGGCTGAGGAACCAATTCTCTGTCTCGCCCAAGGCCCCGCGCATACAGCCTCAGATGAGACGCCAATTCTCCGCTTCGCTCAAGGCCGGCTCGGCAAAACAACCCTGTCGCCTCCGCCTCGACCAACTTCTCGGACAAGACGTCACGTCCGACCGGTGTGTTCGACCGCTCCCACGATATCAACCGAACGACGGCTCGACACAGCGGCGTGGCCGACTGGACGCTAGTCACATCGAAGCCACACCATCCAGGACAGGACAGGGGTTACCGGGCACTATGCTCGGTACTTTGCCCACGACCGGCGCTCGTACTGCACTATGCTACCTAACCCCTGCTCCAGAAACAACGCGGCGTGCGAAGTTAAGTCCAGGTTACTATAGCCTCGGAATCAGTGTACAGAACCAACTGCTCCCCCACGCCTTGGTAGTCTACTTTAGGGTCTCGGCAACCTTGGGATTCATGCCAACCGATCCCCCTACGATGGCTCGGCCTCGGCACCAACTGGGCCTCGGCTCTTCACGCAGTCAACGCACAGCAACCAGTACATCGCTCGCCAGGCCCTGCATCCAGCCATCACTGGGGCTCCCACGTCGCACAAGTTCAGATGTGACCGGCGTGGTTCTCCAGCACTTCAAGGGTAGGACCACTCCATCAACCATGCCACCATAGTAATAGGCTATAGGGCTCGGACATGCCGCCTCTGTTCGCACAACGCCGCATAGCTAACACTTGTATCACCCCTTTACCCCCTTCAACTATAAAAGGGAGGGATTTAGGCCATTTCAGGAAGAGGGAGGCTCACGGGTTCATGAGGTAGACGAACACACACTCAACATTCTATAACACACACATTTCTCCGCTGCCTGAGATCAACATCTTAAGCAATCCACGCTGCTCCACGCAGAGACCTAGGACTAGCTCCCTCTCTCGCCCTGCTTGTAACCCCCTACTACAAGCATTTCGGTGCAAGGAATACAAGATCAATCTCTCAGACTGGACGTAGGGCACCCATTGCCTGAACCAGTATAAACCTTGTGTCTCTTTGCATCACCATCCGGGATTAGGGGCACACAGCATATTTTTACTAGTTGGTTGAGTGCCCATTGGTCCAAAACACAGATAGATACTATTTGATGTTGGGGTCCAGATGGTGGATGCATCCCGCAAGGAGAAGTTCACACTAAAAGCAATCATCTTTGTCACCATCACCGATTACCCCGGTCTCTTCTCACTGTCGGGGCAGATCAAAGGGAAGACCGGCTGCGTAATTTTCATCGATGGGACCTGCTACACTTACCTTAAGGGATCCAATAAGATGGTGTACACGAGGCATAGATGGTTCCTCACCAAAAATCATAGGTATAGAAGAAGTATTATGAACAAATACTTTGACAATCAGGACGAGCTGCAGCATGATCAACCGACGCAGACTAGTTGGGGGACAAAGCTGTATGAGATGGTCAAGGACATGGATCAGGTGGAGTTTGGAAAGATGAAGAAGCCACTTGAAGAGGGGCCCAAGCAGACAAGGAAGCGAAAGCGGGACCAGACGGAGGAAGTCCCCGCCACCGGTCCTTTCAAGAAGAAGTCAATTTTCTTCAAGTACCTGTCATATTGGAAAACACTGAATACACCCCATGCCATGGACTGCATGCACCTAGAGAAAAATGTCTTTGAAAGCACGATCGGTGTCCTGCTGGACATCAAGGGCAAGACAAAGGATGGTATCAAGTCACGAACGGATCTTGTCAATCTGGGCATCAGGCCAGACCTTCACCCGGGACCACCTCAGAACGGTAAAGTCGATATCCCGGGTGCGGCCTGCAACCTAATGCAAGACGAGATGATGGCTTTTCTTAAGTTGCTTAGGGGTATCAAGGTGCCGACTGGTTTCTCTTCCAACATCAAGAGCCTGGTCTCCATGAAAGACCTCATAATGACCAGCTACAACTCACACGACTGCCATGTCATGCTGACGGTGTTCCTACCAATTGTGATTAGGGCTATCTGTCCAGAGTACGTGAAGATGGTCATCACACGGATGTCATACTTCTTTAACCGCATCACCCAAAAGGTCATTGATAAGGCTAAGCTGCCTGCCCTGAAGGAGTTCATCGCGGAGACCCTTTGCTAGCTCAAGATGTGCTTTCCACCATCTTACTTTGATATTATGCCACACCTAATGATGCATATGGTTGATCAGATCCATCAACTGGGCCCCATGTACCTACACCAGATGTGGACGTATGAGCAGTTCATGTCCACCCTCAACAGATACGTCCGTAACCGCGCTTACCCAAAGGGCTCTATGATCGAGGCATACATAACGGAGGAGGCCGTGAACTGGTGTATGAGGAACATAAGAGATGGGAGAGTGATTGGGCTGCCTATCCATCACCACGAAGGCAAAACCTTAGGGATGGGGTGCACAGGCCAAAAAGTACGCACCGATGTGGCAAACCGAACGGTGCAAGAAGCTCATTATAGCATCCTTCATCGCTTAGTGAGCATGGAGAAATACATTGAAAAGCACCTGGAAGAGATCCATGCTGCTAATGACAGACAGCGCACGGAGGCATGGGTCCAAAACCATCACAAGAGCAATTTCATAGAGTGGCTCAAAGAGCAACACATACCCCTTGAAGGATGCCCTGATGAAGATACAGAGACCGTTAAGAGGCTTGTGTTAGGCCCATCCAGCCAAATCACCATGTGGCAAGGGTATGACGTCCAGGGCTACAGGTTCCACACGAAAGGCAAGGACAAGAAGAGCTCAGCATAGAACTACGGTGTTCGATACGAGGGCGAAGAAGAGTCCATGGGCTAGAGGAGGCAATACTATGGGCAAGTCGAAGAAATATGGGAACTTGACTACGGCCAAAACCTACGCATAACCGTCTTCCGTTGCCAGTGGGTCAAACCAAATGCGGTTGTAGTGGACAGTTATGGGCTAACCACCATGGACCTCAAAAGTATCGGCTACAAAGATGACCCATGGGTACTAGCAACCAATGTCGCGCAAGTGGCCTACTATATATATCTAGAGGCCCCAAAAAGGCATGTGGTTGTGTTCAGAAAGTAGTGGATTGTGGGAGCTGATGGGGTGCAGAGTCCCAAACAATACAACAACTACGAAGAGCTCGAGCTTTTTACCGATCATCCAAAGAAGATCAAGGCCATCGATGACCGATTCAACAAGTCCAGGATGATGCCGTGGGCCCACCCTGACGGTGAGAAGAGGACAGTGAAAGCACCTGCACCAAAATGATATATGTATCCCAGAGACATATATGTAATAATATAGCTCGATCTATTGAAGACAAGTTTTGTAACTTATTATTAATATCACAGAACCATACTACTCTACTAGTACTACTCAACCTACTGCTACTATCTATTGTACTAATACTACTCTCTACTACACACATGTACTCTACTACTACACAGCAAATGCAAAATGCAAAAATAAGTTTTAGGTTGATAATAAATATCAGTGTTAGATTGAATGAGGAAATGCAAAAATATTAACTGTGGCGGGCATGTAACAGCGCCCGCCGCGGTTAATAGATTAATCATGGCGGGCAGTCTAAGGTGCCCGCTGCAGTAAACATTTACCGCGGTGGGTGGCTTATATTGCCCGCCGCGGTTAATCAGTGGCTATATATGTGACCCCCGGCCCCGTCCTCCTCCCCCGTGCCCGTGCCCCACCCCCGACCTCCTCTCCCCAGAACCCTTGCTCCAGCCGCCAAGCTCCTCCGTGCTGGGCCCCGTCCCCGGAACCCTAGCGTCAGCCACTGAGCTCCTCCACGGCCACTGCACGCGCCCCCTGCCCCCGTCCTCCTCCCCCATGCCCGTGCCCCACCCCCGATCCTCCTCTCCCCGGAACCCTTGCTTCGGCCGCCGAGCTCCTCCACGCTGGGCCCTGTCCCCGGAACCCTAGCGCCAGCCACCGAGCTCCTCCGCAGCCACCGCACGCGCCCCCACCCCCGTCCTCCTCCCCGGTCACCGTCCACACGTCGGGCCCCATCCTCGAAGCACAGACGGGCTCTAGCCGCTACCTCCTCACTTGGAACCTGCTGCGCCCAGGCCGAGGTAAGAACTATGTTCTAGCAAACTAAATTCTACTCTGCTTGCTTGTTTCTTGCAAATGATCCCTGCTGGAGAAGTTTATCTGGCAGTAGTACCTTGGTTCTGTAATTACATGCTTCAAATCTCAACAGCATTGCCATAGCTTGTTTTATTTTGCTTTTTATTAGATATTTGTAATGTAAACTATGGGTCTCCAATGTGGACATCTCAACAGAGTGAAAAGTCTGAAAATATGATGTGTAGCTATAGTTACATCTTCTATAATTCATTTATATTTGAATATTAATATGGCCATGGTAAGAATTAATTATATAGGGTTCACAGAACTAGTCAAAATTGTACAGGATATAGTAAACTCCTTTTGGATTGGATGGCTGAAAATTGTACAGGATATACTACACTTGGTGAATTTTGAACTGCTATACTACTGATCTATGATGCTTTTGGTGAACCGTAGCATTTGAATTCAATTCTTTTTGCTGCCTATGATGCCAAAGAAATTTGTGACAAAATTCTGAGCATATGCCACTACCTATGATGCACCTTGCCTTTAAACTGATCACATGCTAAATTTGTGAGAATTTTGAGAGGAATTGGTCACTCTGCTGCAATTTTGCCAAATTTGATATAATTTTGGTGGTGGTGCTACCTATTTCTCTACTTAATCTATTCCTATACTGTCTGCTACTACTGTCCTCCTATACTACTCCTATACTACTTCTATACTACTGTTGTATACTACTTTCTAGCAGTATACTACTACTACTGCCTACTACTTTCTAGTAGTATACTACTACTAGTATACTACTACTACTGCCTACTACTACTCCCTCCTCCTCTACTCCCCCCTCCTCTACTGCCTACTCCTCTACTATGCTCTTGCTGACTAAATTGAGCAGTTCCTCTACTACTCTTACTTTTACTGACTAAATTTGATTGAGCTGTGATGGGGGTTTATTGCTGCCTATGTTGCCAAACAAACTTTTGAGCTGTACAGCTCTTACTCTACTCCTCTTACTCTACTCTACTCTACTCTACTCTCACCTCCTCTAGTCTTCTACTCTATCTTGATGGCCAAAGGACTTAGCCCTTTGGGGCCGAATTTTGAAACTATCTTGATGGCTTTTGTTTGGTATTTGCAATGATGATTCTTTTCACTCTTCTAAGCTGAGGCAGTGGCATATGCAATGATGTGAACCCTTTTATGCTGAGGCAGCGACGATGATGATCGAGTGCCCCCGCTAAACTAGGATGGCTTGTATACCAGATACAAGCAACCAGTTTAAAAGCGATGTGATGACAATGGGGCAAATATGAGTCAACTACTACTACTTTACTACTCTAGTACTACTCTACTTTACTACTCTATAACTGTGTCTATACAACTGAAATATGTATTCATTGTAGCTTTCCAATGGTGGAGGAACCGATAAGCGAATGGCGCGACCCTACCTCTAGTGCATCATCATCAACTAGCCTCAAGAGCCAAGTGTCCGTGACCCCGAGGCCAACAAAGAAACATCGTACAGAGGATGAAGATGATCTGACCTACCAACCGAGGGATGACGAAGTTGAAAGTGCGCGGTCTCCAAACCCTGAACAGATGCCGGTGGTGCCTCGAGAATTGAATTTCGAGGAGGAACAAGTCAGGGACAAAGAACCCCCCGCTCCATCTCCAACCACTTTAGGCAAGTCTAGGGGTTAGAGGACAAAGCTGAGAAGGGGGGAACACGGGAGGCACTAGAGGGAAACCCACGGTGAAGTCCATGTGATCCATGAGGTGGGACCAGAGGGAAACCCGTTGTCGCCACCCATGGTCCTTGCCAAGTTCAGCAACCAGGTGGCATGTATAGTCAAGGACAAGGTGGAGATCACTTGGGAGGAGTGGAACAATGTCCCGGTCGACTACAAGACACATATCTAGGGTGAGGTGACGAGGAGCTTCCATTATCCCGAGGACGCCGATTTGAACAAGTGCAGGGAGTGGGTCATGCACGTGGCAGGAAGAGCCTTTAGAAACTTCAAGTCCATGCTGACCAGGTACTACCTGAAGCTAGGCAAGTCACCCTGTGTCAAATACACTATGGTGAAGGAACATCATTGGGAAGAGTTCTGCAAACAAAGACCAACAAAAGAAGCAAAGGAAAAGAGCATCAAGTTCAGCGCACTCGCGAAGAAGAACCTGCACCCCCACCACTTGGGCATGACTAGGTTTGCTGGTAAGAGGCCCTAGTGGCGGGAGGAAGAAAGGGCTAGAGCTGCCGCTGGGCTTCCCAATCCATACGATGGTGTAGACTTGAGGGCTAAGGACTTCATCTATGCCCGCAAGCCGAAGAAGCTCAAGGAGGGCGCGAGCAAGTTCAATGAGCCCAAGTTCGAGGAGGGGGAGAGGGCTGTCATCGAGGCCGCTAAATCCAAGGATAGCTTCGAGGTTCGCAGGGGCCAGGACTTGCTAACCCTAGTGCTGGGAACCCCCGAGCACCGTGGCCGTGTCCGTGGCATGTCGTCGAAGATGAGCTGGAACTCAGTGGAGTCATGGCAATCCGACGCTGCCACATACCGGTCAAGGCAGAGGTATAAGGAGGGCATCTTTTAGAAGGGCTATGATCAAGGCATGGCTGAAATGATCAGCCGGTCCATAAAAGAAGCCTTCACGAGCAATGACCCAGATATGGTGTCGATGAGGTCACAGATGCTTTGACAGGCTGGCGTGGCCGTGCCTCAAGTTCCACAAGGGAAGACGTAAGGGCAGCCACTATCGATGATCGAGGATCGCCCAAGGCACCCCGTCAATGACATCCAGGAACCCATGCGTGTCCACCTCACGATCCTGTTCGGTAGGGCAAAAAAGTTAACTGTGGGTGACGGTTACATGCACCCCAAAGAAGATATCAAAGATTTCAACCAAGACCAGATCCCTGCCAACTATGCTGCCATGATACTTACATGGTATGCGACCCAATACGAAGAATTTGAAATGGAATATCCAACTGCAGAAAGGGTAATGATCCTTGGAGCTGCCTTGGGTTCTGAAGTCCTGTGGAACAAGGACGACATAGAGATCATTCTCTCGACGCTGACTTCTACATTGACGGCGACACCAGCATCACAACCATCCGTTACCGGATCTTGTACCCCCGATGATCCAGATCACGGCGACGGCGATGACAAAGGCAATGGCGGGGATGACAAGGGAAGGAACTCACCCCGAGGCACAAGCCCTCACCCTCGTTCTTCTCCTCCAACAACAAGTCCACCTCCATCTCCCGGCAGTCCGTCGAAGGGCATGAGCAAAGGACCAGGAGGCACAAGCCCTCACCCTTGTTCTCCTCCTCCAACAACAAGTCCACCTCCACCTCCCGGCAGTTTGTCTAAGGGCACGAGCAAAGGACCGAGAGGCACAAGCCCTCACCCTCGTTCTCCTCCTCCAACAACAAGTCCACCTCCACCTCCTGGCAGTCCGTCTAAGGGCACGAGCAAAGGATTGAGAGGCACAGAGAAACCGGGGGCAAAGACACCGCCTGCTGCCATTGCGAGCAAAGCCACTGTCCTCCACCGCCGGCAAAGACTAAAGGCGACCAAGGGCAGCTCACATACTCACTTGAGTTTGAAAGGTATGGTAGCGGCGAGCATAATTTGCTAATAACTTTTCTTTGCCATAATATGGTACTAACATTTCTATCCCAGGCCGAGATCACCTTTCCATCTATTTCCTGAATTGGATGACTGCCCTGGCCATTACGAGCATGGGAAGTTCATGATAACCAAGGCCCAACTCGTCCATGAGGACAGGTGGGAGACAAGGAGGTTTCATCTCTGGTACATGGAAGCGGCAAAAGCTGGCCTACATGGTTTTCTAGTCAAGGTTGTGGCGGAGTACTTCCACTTACCCGGTAACGATGTAGAACTCCCTATGGACTTCCATGACATGTACAAACTACTGCAGGAACAAGACCTTCACATCGCCCAAGTCACCTTGTTCTCTATGTAAGTGATGAATTGCGAGTTTCACATATCACCTGCCTTTGAATCGGTCAAGACTACTTATATATGCCACGATGGCTTGTCCTTGCAGGTTGATGGCCTATATATCCAAAGAACTAAAACTTGATGTTATCTATCTATCTCCAATGCATATTGCTCAAAGAATCATCATTGGTTACCACCTAGATGACAATCATCCAACCATGAAAGACTTGACCAAGCGACAGAAAGAGGCGCATAGGAAGAAACTGATGGACAATGAGAAGTTGAACATTTCAAGGTACATACTAGGAGCAATGAAGAAGATCAGGGGAAATGGGTGTATCCTAGCTGCCTACCACTTTGGGTAAGTCGAAGACATGCCTGTAGAGATAAGTGGGTAGCTAGCTAGAATTATTATTTCTTGTCGTAACCTGTATTTTGTTTCAATGGCGCAGCCAAGGCCTCGAGGGTCACTGGGTTGCATTTATCATCTACCCTCAGGATGGCAGGGCATGCGTATTTGATTCGTTGACAGTGCCAAACTTAAAAGGGTACAAGGCCTTTGAAAATTGCCTCAGAGTGTAAGTGACTGAACTGTCTTCTCATATGCGTTCTAATGCCCTGCCTAATAATAGTACATTTTATATAGCGCTTATAAGGAGTACATGAAGGATCCTGAATGCTATGATCGAAGAACAGAGAAATTTAAGGCTAAGCATAAGAACCGCATCAAAATCAGACGCAACTTTCCGGTAAGTATTTGAAAAGTTTAATTGTGCTTTCCGTTCATATGCGTTCTAATGCCTGTGTTGTAATGCTTGTGTATCAATCATGCAGTGAGTCAAACAACCGGTAGGATCACAAACCCATGGCTTCTACGCCTGTGAGTTCCTGAGGGTGTGCAAGCAGTACATCAGCAGTTGGAGGGTGCTCAAGAATGGATTGAACTGATCGAGAGACGTGCAGAGCACTCAACACAGCTTCAAGCAAACAAAGGCGGACATATGTAAGTTTGTCTTAGACAAATACGTGCTTGAAGGGGGCATGTTCTTCAATGAGAACAACCCGCTAGCGATTTTACCGGAGTACGAGAGGCTGAGGAAATGGCCCACAATGATGCGTCCGCAAGATTACACCTTAGTGCATGTATAACGACTTTAATATGTAAATGTAATGAATTAACGATGACAAGAACGACTAAGTGAATGTATATATATGTATATTATCTCATGTGTAATGCCTGCATACTTTTTAAGTTTAATCTGTGAAATCTGGATGTGATTTGAATTTGAATTTATATGCCTGCTGTATGTTATTTAAATTTATACGCCTGCTGTATTTTTTTTAATTCAGGAAATAATTTACCGAGGCGGGCAAATAATAAAGTCCGCCACAGCTAATGAACATAACCGCGGCAGGCCACAAAAGGTATCCGCCGCGGTAAAATAATTTACCGCGGTGGGCGGTGTCACGTGCCCGCCGTGGTAAAAGTATATTTACCGCAGCGGGCATGTTACACCGCCCGCCGCGGTAAATCGGTTAACTGCGGCGGGCAAAGCCGTCCGCCGCGGTTAAGCCACGATTTACCGTGGCCTCTAGGCCGCGGCGGACGGCTTTGCCCGTCGCGGGAAACCGAAAACGCTCGTCTCCCGTAAAGTTTGTGTAGTAGTGACATTATGTTTGTCGATATCTGGCTGAGCACTTTTCGTGTGCGCGAGAGACACACCTCGTGCTGCCACCACCGTTTGGCCGCTAGCGTCGACTCCAGGTCTTCGTCGCCATGCATGCAAGCGCATAAGCCACAGCAAGAACCGATAGAAGAAAAGTTTTACTACTCAGATCATTTATGTACATATATATCTGTGTTATCATGTATACAGATACATACATAATTTTGATATGACATAACTTTTCAGATACAATGTATGAAGTTATTTAAAAACAACTTATAAAATTCATTATTATGGAGTATTTTAACATAATTTAAAAGGAATTGTCGGTGTTATGTCATGGCTATGTGGTTTGTTAAGCTATTAAAGTAAATATTTATCCTAAGGTATGTATGTTTACTTGGTATGCATGGTCAAACATAGCATTATGGTTATTTAATTTCACAATTGTAGAAGTTTGTAATATAGAAATATATATGTCTTGTATATACATGGTCAAACATAGCATTGTGATTATTTAATTTCATAGTTGTAGAAGTTTGTAATTTAGAAATATATATGTCTCTTTATAAATACTGATCTATTCTTTTAATAGCATATATTAGTATTTACATATAGATTTGAGAGAGGTGGGTAATTTAGATGCAATGTGAGAGGGTTATTATAAATTATGTTTCATAATGACAAAGTGGGTAATTTAGATACAAATTTAGGGTGGTTTTTGAATTATTTTTCATAATGATAAGTGTTGGTCATTTATATACAAATTTAGGGGGTTATTTTAAATTATCTTTCGTAACAGTAGATGTGGGTAATTTATATGCAAAATTAGGGGGTTACTTTAAGTATTTTCATAATGGCAGAGTGGCAGAGGTGGGTAATTTTTTTATATAAATTACAATAGATCCAATGGTTATTATCGGAGGTGATGATTAGAGTCTACCAAATTAAAGGCCAGATGCTTCTGATTATTATGACAATTTCTAGGATTTATTTTTTTCCTAGCGCGTCTTGTGAGAGTTAACATGGTGTCTCTGTTGGGGCCTCTAATTAGTAATAGTAAGATACCTTTATGCATATATTTGTTTCATGTGACTTCGTGGACTAGCAGTAGGTCTATTGTGCTTATGAACTAATTTACCACCTACTATATAATTATACATATATATCTCTACACATATATTTGTTTTTGTTGCAAAAAATATGGGTATATATTCCATGGAATAAGGGGCATACCCCTGACCCGCCCATGTTTCTGTATATAGTGTTTTTTTGCGATTATGTTTCTGTATATAGTTTCATTTTCTTGTGCAATTTGTGTATTTCGTGATGCATCTGTTCATTGGTCAATGGCGACGTGTCAGATTTGAAAACAATGTAAATTCTGTCGGATTTAGCTGTCCACGTCTATAAAAAAAGTCTGTCAAAATATAATATATACCTTTGACCTTAAAACATGGGAAATAGATGCAAAATTACATGAGGTAAAAAGACTTTACGGCAGAGGGACACCATCTCTTTCTTCGGTTCGAGAACATATAGAGGTAAAATCACAAAATTTCGAAAACAAGGATAAAATCTCTATTTTTCTTTAAAACGAGGGCACGAACACCGATGGCCCTTAATGATACGTTGGTACTCAAATAATGGTCGTAGTCTTCACCAATAATGTTGGCCACATTAGGAAATTAATTATATAAGGTTTGTCGATATGTAGCTTGGTACTACTCCGTGACTGCTGTATGTGGCTGCCGTCACTATCGGAGACCGGCTCTTTGCCGAGTGTCAAATGGTTTGCCGAGTGTTGTTTTTCGAGCACTCGGCAACGATGCCATTGCCGAGTGTTTTTTTTGACACTCGGCAAAGAAGCTCTTTGTCGAGTGTTTTTTTTGACACTCGGCAAAGAGCTTCTTTGCCGAGTGTTTTTTTTATACTCGGCAAAGAAGCTTCTTTGCCGAGTGTTTTTTTTTACACTCGGCAAAGAAGCTTTTTGCCGAGTGTTTTTTACACTCGGCAAAGAAAATTTCAAAGCACATTTTGAAGCAGTAAATTAATTCAAATAAAAAAGTTTTCAACTACAAAGTTGTATAACTCATCAAGATGTACAATGTTTGTTTTGGTCTTTTCTTCATATGACAAAGTGAAAGTAAATTTGTTTACAAATCTAACATATCTCTCTGGTAGTTTATGAAACTACAAGAGAGATATATAAGATTCGTGAATAATGTTAGAACGACCATGTCGGATGAACAGATGACTAAACAACTAAAAAAAACTTTGTATATCTCGAAAAGTTATGAAACTTTGTAATTGGCAACTTTTTAATTTGAAATCTTGTCATGCAAAACTGTGTTTGAATTTTAAAAATTTAAAATTTGAACATTTCAAACGACCTCGGATGGAAAAACAACCAAAATAAACTCTGTAGATCTCGAAAAGTTATGAAACATTGTAGTTGGCAACTTTTTGATTTGAAATCATCTTGTCATGCAAAACTGTGTTTGAATTTCAAAAATTAAAATTCGAACTTTTCAAACGACCTCGGATGAAAAAACAACCAAAATAAACTCTGTAGATCTCGAAAAGTTATGAAACATTGTAGTTGGTAACTTTTTGATTTGAAATCATCTTGTCATCAAAACTGCGTTTGAATTTCAAAATTTTGAAATTCAAATTTTGTAAACGACCTCGGATGGAAAAACTTCCTAAACTAAAAGTGTAGATCTCGAAAAGTTATGAAACTTTGTAGTTTACAACTTTTTTATTTGAATTCGTTTAGGGCCTCAAATAAGAAATTTACACTCGGTTTAGTATAATATGTTAGGAACTAAAACGGAATCCAGACACAAGTGACAGCGTGGTGTAGTGGTAGAGGAGGTTCGCGCGCAGGGGAGGTCGCGGGTTCGAATGCTGCGAAATTTACTCGAAAAATGCCGGAGATGGGCGGGCACTGGCCGGTGGGGGCCTCCACCGATTAAAAAAATCTTTTTTTTTCCATTTTTTCGGGTTTTTTTTTTGTTCCAACTTTACCGAGTGTCGGGCACTCTGCAAAGACTTTGCCGAGTGCCTGATAAAAGGCACTCAGCAAAGAATTCTTTGCCGACGGATTTTTTACCGGAGGCTCTTTGCCGAGTGCTGCACTCGGCAAAGGCTTTGCCGAGGGCAAAGTAGCCTTTGCCGAGTGCATTAGGCACTCGGCAAAGCGCCGGTCTCCGGTAGTGCGTGTCGGTAGTGCGTGTCACTTCATGCTGACACTGCCATTTGGGTTCTAGCATCCACAGCAAGTCTTTGTCTTCGTCGTCGCCATGCATGCTTGCTAGCTGCCAGCAAGAAGAAATAGAAGAAAAGTACTGCAGCTCAAATCATAGGGAATGTAATGTGAAAAACAGTTAATAGCAACGGGATTTTTTTTAAGGGTCCGTTGACATTAGAGCAGCCCGGGACTTTTTTTAAGGGTCGGTTGACATTAGAGCAGCCCCTGTAGTGGCGTGTTTGGGCTCCAGCACAGCAGCCGCCCCTACATATGGCACAGTAGGGACGGCTGGTAATACGAGCGCCCCTACAAATACGTCGATTTGTAGGGGCGGCTGGTATATAGAGGCGGCTATTATCAGCCGCCCCTGCTCTGTGTATTTGTAGGGTGGCTAAATCAAAGAAAAATTAACCGCATACCACTAGCGCCGCCCATGGTTTCGGCAAAACAGCCGACACATGGCTCAAAACAAGTGGCCACACCCTCCTGTCGCCACACAAATGGCCACAAAGATCGAAACCACACCTGGATCCGGCCTGCTAACCTGTGACCATGCTGCCCCTACAGTGAACGCACGCATCCGCGCATGCAGTTGGCCCCGTCTTGCCTTGGCACCTGTACATGAAGACCAGCTCGTCATGGATTGCTCACGTAGACATCCTGAACGGCTGGATTGGAGGCCACGCGGATCCATCTTCACCGTTCATGCGATTTGTGTTTTCTCAGAGCCGATGACATCCTAGCCCCACCTAACGTAAGCACGCCCTCGCACCTGTTGTCCCGCGCCGCCCGTTCCAATGTTTTGGACGCGCCACTGAGTAGGCCCACCTCCCTCGACGCTCATGCCGCCATTTGCACCACGCGCCCAACCTGCTGTTAGGCTGACCTGTGGCCGCGCGACTAGTGGTTTTTGGAAGAACCAGCTGCGCTCGCGGTTTGTCCACCACGTCGGTGACACGTGGGTCCCCTTGGGCGACGTGTCACTTCGTGATTGGCTGCTGTGACATGGCTGTTGACGGAGCCTATTGTTATCTGGCCGTTGTGGAGTGGCCATGTTCACAGCACGCGGAGGTCTATAATAATGTTTCTTCTCTGTAAGATAGTAAGCACTACACCGTGACACACATTTACCTACACTTATGTGTTGGCAAAAGGCAGGTTTGGATGACATATTATGTGTTGGCAATTGTATATCGTTTTAATGTCTAATCATCTGTCGGCAATAAGACTGTAAGGCTACAAATTATCTGTCGGCGTTTCTCTACTGGCAGAAAAAGTGTCGGCAAAAATTAGAAGACTTACAAAGTGTCGAGTAGCCTATACAGGGCAACTGTGCAAGTGTCGGCCAAGGCCCACGCTGGGTAAAAATATCTCCTCCCCTCCCCCCCCCCCCCTCTCTCTCCTTCCGTCGATTCCTTTCCTGTAGCGCTCTCTCTTCCTCCCCAGCTCTCCCGACGCGGCCACGGCGGCGCCACTGCACCTCGGCAGCGCCGGCCCTCGACGCGGCGACGGCTGCCCTCCTCCTCCTCCTCCTTCCCCACGCCCTCCTCACGCCTCGTGGCCGCGCGGGCCGACGACGCCCCCCGCCGGGTGTTGCGCTGGTGCGGAGGGTGGCCGCCTCAGCCCCGGCCGACAGCGCCTCCTCCTCGGCGATGCGCCTAGGGCCTGCCGGTGGCTGCCAGCGCGGGTGCCACTCGGCGCTGCCTCCTTCCACCGATCCGCCTATGCTACTGTGGTCGACGAAACTCTAGCTGCCTCATCTCAATGACGCCGAATGCATCGCGAGCCACGACCGGCGCAGGCCGGCCGACCAAGCCTGTGCGTGGCCTCATCATCACCGGCGGCTGTGGCGCCTTACCTCGCCCGCTGAATCTGGCGGTATGTCACCCTCTTCCTCTCCTCCTCGGTCTCCTAACTCCTCCCCCAGATCCTCTCTCCCTCCACCTTTCCCCTTTGTCTAGGTGATTTATTTGCTCTACATTCTTAGCTAAGTACTGCTCCAGTTTTATGTCCTTGGGAATGAACCGTGAACCAATTTTGTGGTTACTGTGTACTTGGGTTGAATGCTTTTAGCTCAACTCTTCTTTAGTTCATAGAAATGTCTACTAAGAAGTCAGAGTTAATATCTTGCGGCTAGAACACGAGCAATCACTCATTCCTCCAAATAATTACTATGGCACTTGCTTTAGAAGTGAATTAGGTTGTCATGAATAATCTTTGTTCAACTTTTATTTGTTCATAGAAATTTCAATTAATGCCTTTTCTAACAGAACCTGTATTGCCTGATCTAATTCAAATGGGGTCAGTCAGACATTTTATGGGTTCTGGCTTTAAGTTTTCTACTATTAAGTAAAGTAGTTGTGGGACATGGAGAATAAAGTGTAAAGCCACCGACACAACACTGGGTCACACCACACATCTGTCTAAGCTTTAAGGTAGGATCCACATGCAACTGACCCAGAATATGTATACTCTGAAGTCTGTATCATTAGGTGATGGAGGCACATACTAAACCGTGTACAATCATGTGTTATCATTTCACATCCCCAACCAGGAATTGGATGTTAAATTTGTCTTATCAAGAGCACCAGAAAAAGTGTACCATTTATGACCCATTAGATAACTAGAAAGAAACTTCTGCTGTACTTTGCAAAGGAACTATGGTCCATGGAAGCAAGGAATACTTCATGGCCACAGAAGGATACGGGGAGAAAAGGGATAAGGGCCCTAACTTTACATGCACTCCATGCATAAACAACGTAGCTTCCTAGAACAAACAATGCCCTAATTTGTCTGTATGTTTCAATGTGAATGTTTCTTTAGCATAATATCCTTGAAATTCTTGTGTATCTAAGGACATGGTTACTACAACATTGATTGATACAGAGAACAAACAACTTTTATTTGGGGAAGTCGGTTAAATTTTTGATACAATTGAATGCAGACTAAGATCACTAAATGCAATAGAAGCAACACACAAGGTTTAACTCATAATACTGATGCATAGGAACATGAATGAGTCACCTGAATCCCCATGGTGTTCTCGCATTCGCTTTCCTCAATGCGGTACTCATGCATCACCCAGTTGGTCCTCAGCCCCTGAGGAGCTCGACCCTTGTAGTAGACCAATGTCTTCTTCACGCCGATTGATCTGTTCTGGTAGTTGATTCGCCGATCTTTGCCTGTTGATTTCCAGTATCCTGCTTGGGTTGCACGGTTTGTGCGGCATCCATTTGGATACTTCCTATCCCTTGGCCCAAAGAAATACCACTTGGGGTCTCTACTAGGCAGGAACGATTTCTCTTCCAAAACAAAGATATCTCAAATTTCAGTTAGGAGTGATGAAATCTCAGGATGAACAACTGAATGAACTTGGATTTCAGGTTACCTGCTAGCTCCCAAGGCTCACATTTGTAGAGGTCTACTTCAGGGATTATGTCGAGCTCGATGCTGAGACCATGGACCTTCCTCTTGAGGTAATAGTTCACAAGCTCCTCATCAGTTGGATGGAACCTAAAGCCTGGTGGGAGATCAGCCGGCGCCATGGCCTCCCAGCTCGCTGCCTCCTTTGTTGCTGATCTTTCTCTTTGTCTTTACCCTTTGTCTTTCCCTTCTGTTGCCGGCCACTGTGCTCTTTAGCTCCTCCGTGAAATGATTCAAAGCCTGCCCTACAAGTAGCCGTGTTTCCCTTTACAGGATTCTCTCACAAGCTCTGGACGTCTTACAGCACCGCTGGATCTTCTTTTCTTATCTTTTAACAAAACAAACTTTTATTTTTGTTTTCTGTATAACACACCTTTATGATATTCATGCTAGTAGATTGTGTAGGGCTGTATTGGGACATGAAAGTTGTCACGGCATTGCCCTCTTGTGCCGTGGGGGTATGTTCTTTTGTTCACTGAACTTGTTTTTGTGTTTCAGAAGCTTGGTCTCTTTGAAGTGTCATAGAAGAGAACAGGACTAAAGGGAGGGTGTTTTAGTAACATGTCTCTATGTATCGGGATCAGTGTTGCAAAACAGAAAGTTTATGGAAGGTAAAAAGAAAACTAAAGGTCCATGCAGCCATGAGGCCTTCCAGTGTCAATGAACTTGCATTGCTATCTATTTAGCCATCTAGATCAGACAAAGCTTTTGGCTTTGGATTCTGATAAAGGAGTACTCGAGTACTAAGGATCGTCATTCACTTTTTTAGTCTAGCATATACGTCTCTGGACATAAACTTGATTGTCTTCCCCCGTAAATAGATATGATCTAGCTAGTTCCTTTCTTTCTTTAATGGATGTTTTTATAAACAATGATCACAGTCTCAACCAATATAACAGAGATTTTATTTGATTTCAACCTTGGTTGGGTAACAAATCGTTCTATGCATCTTGTGGTAACTCGCTGTTTTCTTGTTCTTAACTTCCCCAACACTACAATGACAACATGCATTTAAAGAGGTCTGCAACTAGTCTTACCCAATTCTACAGAAAAAGACATGCATCCCTTTCAGCTGCATGTGGTCTAAAGCAAATTTTGCAGCTAAATGTAGATTTGCAAATTGCTTTTGTTGTTGATATGCCTGTTCAAATGGTGGAACAGTCCAAAGGTGGTTCTAAGGTGGTGTGTTGACATCAAGGGGCACTCTGAACATTGCAGAGGCAACACGCTAGCAACAAAGTTTCACGATGAAGATGCTTGTAAGGTAGACTTCTGAACTTTAGTTTTGCCGGATGCTTAGAAACATGATAGAATACAACACTATTATTTTGCTAACATCTACAGAAAAGTATTCTTCAGCATATTGGTTATCTTAAATCTGTTATCATGGCACTTCTCGGAGGGTAATTTGCTGTGACATGTTGCCAAGAATTTCAAGGTAGGAGGGTCCAAACCATCTCTGTCTAGCTCAAACTGGTCATAGCTATTGACCTGGAAGGGGATCTGATTGACATTCCAGAAAGGGCTTTCAGTTATGAAATCTATTATATCCCTATAGCTAACTTTTTGGTGGACATTTGTATAGTAGTGCCCAAAACACCTGTGATGATTTCATTCTAATGCAACGTACTGTGATGATTTTTTTCCTCATGTTTATGCAGGACATCTGGTGTTACATACATTCCTTAATGCTAATGCAAGATGCTGCACGAGTTGAACATGGAGGCTCAAAAATATGAGCTAATCATTCATGCAAGGAGCAGGGGCGGGAGCTGGACAAGGAGACAATTGATATGCTCTGAAAGCTAAAGCTAAAGATACCGTTGGTATCATTTGATATAGCAAGTGTCAATGTTCTATAATAATGCTTTTATTTTAATGAACATACTGCTGGGCTGATTTTATGTTTAGAGCTGCTAATGATCAGTTAGCACAAGACTTGTAGTATATGTCTATATATGTCTTCTAGTGCCTCATCTATATCCTAGACTTGTATATGTATAGCTCTGAGTACTATGATAATCACTTTAACTTGCAATATCCATTTGATGTATGTATGGAACATTTAATATATTATTTCTATAAAATCAAGTGAATTTGCTCAATGTGATGCCTTCTCTGTGAACAAAAGTGGATTTGTCAAATCATTCAAATTGAATTGATATTTATATTTGCTATATAGTTTTGTCAACGGTTTACTTGCTGACGAGGGCATGTTTCATAAAATGCTTGGAAATGGTTTCGCCAACATATAAACTGTCGGGAAAGGTCTTAACTATCGGCGTAGGTCTTAACTGTCGGCAAAGGTTTCAACTGTCGGCGTAGGTAGACCGTTTGCCTACACATAAAGTGTCGGAGATTCTGTTAACTGTCGGCAAAAGTTTCGGCAACGGCTTCTAGCGCGACTGTTTTTAAACAGTCGGGAAAAAATTTCGCGGGAGGTTATCTGTCGGCAAAGTTGCCCTTTGCCTACAATAGAAAGTGTCGGCAAAAGTATGTTGTGTTATAGTGAAGATTCCATATGTATCCTTTGGAATTCAAGCTTCTCTCATATATATGTGCGCGTCAAGGTACAGCTCTCATTATTTTGTATCCTCGGCAGATATACAAAACAGCTGTACGGAAACCTGATGGCCCTACCTTCAGCCGTTGTTGAGGAGGGTGTGAGCAAAGTGTTCTCGTACATTTCAACCAGACTGGACAACAAGGTGTTGACAGCTGACACCATTGCAAGGATCGAGATTGCAGTCTCTCGGTTAGATTTTGTCCTCGAGAAGACTGGAAAGATAGCAATCACATATGTCTCCTTGCTACATAGATGGAAGATTTTCAAGCGAGTCATAAGTAGGGGATGGACCTGCTCAACATGTACATGCCGCAAGAGCTTGAAGAGACCGGGCAAGCGGTGGTAAGGAGTTCCTCCTACCTTCAGAGGATTGCTAATAGAGCTGTGAATTTGTCCATCTCTTCTCTTGTTGGCTTGGGCAAGGAGAAGTTGAGTTCCTCCGTTGCCCAAAAATTTGAGAGGTATGCAGACTGGGCTGAAAAGTTTGTAGCAGAGGTGGAGTCAAGCTGCCCGCTCCAGCATGTCACCTTCCGCTATCCATTTGTCAGGCATCTGTTTGAAGGGAAAACTCTCGGTTGTGAAATAATGGTAAAGAAACCAAGCCAATTACTCAGTTTGTATCTACATCCCGTGACTGTGGAAGGGCGTGGCGTAGAGGTCATACTAGAGTATACATATGACGATTGCAGGAAGCTTGAGAAACGCTTCTATCTATGCATGAGGCTAAGAATCTCGGAGGACACGGACATAATCGGGATTGAGGGAGGCCACCCATGAATAGTTTCGCCTTCTGGCGAGGATTGAGGTCGCGAGCATGGCAGAGCATGGCATTATAGCGGTCCGAATACTCCTGGACCGATGACTGGAAGGGTAGCCGGGCGAGCTCGGCCAGCCGCGTGCCGTGCGTTGGGGGGGGGGGGGGGGAAACGAAGCTATCACAGGTTGCGGAAGCGTTCCCAGGTCGGCATGCCTTCATCTTGTTCCAGCGCATAGTACCAAGTTTGAGCAGCGCTGCGAAGGTGGTACGAAGCTAGCCATGTGCGATCCGAAGCCAATGTTCGCTGGCCGCAGAAAAACTGCTCGCGGTGGTTGAGCCAATTGAGCGGATCAATGGCGCCATCGAACGTCGGGAACTCCAGCTTGTAAAATTTGGGAGGGGCGTGGACGTCGTTGGGAGCAGAGGCAGACGAGTCCTTCGCGGATAGGGCGCCGCCGGAGTACCCGCCTCCACCGTTGACGAGGGTACCGTCCGTCCCTCCATAGAAGATGCCACTGGTCGTGGGCGGCTGGTGCACCCCGGAGGACACCGCGACCGCGGCTGCCGACGGTGTAGGGGTCGTGGCCATCGTGTAGATGGGCGGAGTCGTCGAGCCCATCGCCCATGACGGGATGGGAGACGGCGAGGCTGGCCACCGCAGCAAGTGGAGGGCACCCCCGTCCCGCTGGTCTGGGGCATGCCGTAGGGGAAGATCGCCTGTGGCTGCGACGGCTATGGCGGCGGCGGTGGTGGTGGTGGTGCCGGCTGTTGTGGAGGGGGAGGTGGTGGGATGAGGGCGGCCAGGGTTGCCTGCATGGCTGCCATGCCGCGGGCAATCGCAGCCACGTCGGCGGCCAAAGATTCCAACGTCAGGGGCGCTCCCAAGGATGCGCACGACAACCCCGACGCGGCCGACGGTGCTGGCGCTGATGGCAGGCACAGGAAGGCGGAGGTGGACGGTGGCTGCGTGGATGTGGATGGAGGACCTGACATCTCTGATACCAGGCTGATAGGACTTGATGCCCTACCGGTGTTACTGCGTAGGTTATAGGGGTGGAAGAGAGGAGGACGTGGTCTGTACTCTCGACGTCGGCAAGGGGCCGTGGCAGTGAGAGCGCGGCGGCTGCTGCTGCAGCCCTAGAATTCTCGTGGTGCTACAGTAGCGACAGCACTGTTCATGCGAGGCACGGCAGGAGGCGGCTAGGGTTAGGAAATCCCGGCTCCCTTCAGGAAGCTGGAAACAATTCTTGTTTCTGCTTGACTATAACTGATACAGGGTTCTCTTTTTATAGAGATGACTGACTTGACCTCTAAGGAAATATCCTAACCGAATCAATCTAACATATCTCTTTCCTAACAAACCAAACCAATCTAATCTTCATGCGCTACAGTACGCATGCCACAGTACCGTGTGGCCCCTGGGCCGGCTCCACTTGCCATAACATGGGCCTACGGCTTGTATAATGGGTGCCGGTCATAACAACATGAGTACAAGATAACTGCTTATAAGCACAGCATGTAGCAAAGGTTCTTAAAAAAACCATCAACAAAATGGAACTAGATTGAAGCAAAAAGGGCTCTTCAATCCTCAAACTTTTTCTCATCATCTGAGGTATCCTTGCTCCCTGAATCCATGTCCTCCTCTTTAGGAAGGGCCACCTGATGACTTTGTTCAGCCTTCTCTTTACCAATGGCAGCAGTTCGCCTCTTCTTCTTTGTTAAAGCCTCTTCGGTCAGGTCCTCAGCATCCATCTTGCAAAATTGTACACCCAACTAATTCATCAAGAGGTGGTAGAGGGAAGCCCTCCACTTCAGGTAAGACAGGTTGATTCAACTGGGCCACATTCTGCACTTCTGGATTCTCAATCAGGCCCATTGGGTTTTGAATGATTGGCTGAGGGATGTTCTCTTCAATTTCTTCAATAAAGTCATTAAGCTCCAGGAACTCCATGGGTGGAGGGTTGGCTGGGTTAATGATTACTTCCAGAGGGTCAGCCACTGCATGTTCATTGAGATCAATGTCCATCTGAACAGGCTCATCATTTAGGTCCTGGATTTGTTGCACCTGCTGGGCCATTGGTTGGGCTGGAAGCTCAGTAGGCCAGGCAGGCCATGGATCCCAGGGATTCAGTTGCTGCATCAGAGGCTGGTCTTGTTCTTGATTGTTTTGCTGCTCCTGACCTTGCTGCTCAACCTCCTCATTGTGCTGATTGTTTTGATCTTGCTGAATGACAGGCTGACCAAGACCAAAAAAGTCAAACGGTACCGCATTTTCCAGCTCTAGTTCATCTGGCATTGGATCTTCTACTGGTGGTCCATGGTCAAGAGGGTGGTACTGCATGACTTCACACTGTATAGTCCATGAGTCACCATTCATACCCAAAAGGTCAGAATAGACTAAGAACTGAGGCACTTCATGGACACTTGTCACTCTTCACTCTAGCCCTGACTATAAGTCTTCCCGGGAAATTGTCACTCTCTTCCCACAAAATAATTCTACCAAATTCACTTATGGCATTCTGAATGTGCCTTTCAGACTTGTAGTCCTCCAGAAACCCCAAAAGCATCATCCGGCACTCATCGTTAAAGAACAGCCCATAGGCCTGACCCAGTGAAAGAGATGTGAATATTTCCAAAAGGCATTGGGCTTAATCTAACCATGTTATACCGATCATAGGCATGATGAAACCGCACATAGGCCTGACCCAGGTGGCTTGGCAGAACAGCCCGATGATTCATATGATGACCATCCAGAAAATCTCTAACTATGTTCCTAACCACAGCAAAGTTGAGCTGATTACACAACAGAGGATCAAAGTTGACGATGGCCAAGTCTTCGTTGTTTGCTTGTGGCCTCATCAGGGCCACCGCCAGGGATGTCATTCCATTGGAAGCCGTCAGGAATGAAGGGTCGGGGGTCGACGCGCCGGTACGCCATCGTCGTCGACGGTGAGCTGTTTCCTTGGCGTTGCGGAGATGGGTACTGTAGCTCCACGGTGGGGTTTTCAGGGGGACTCGTTGGGGAAGCGGCAGGGAAAGCGGAAGGGTCGAGTTGGAGTGAAAGAGGAAGCGGGTCCCGGATTGTATTCGCTTGAATAGTGATGGGCTTAGCCGGGCGCGCCGCATTAATCACGGGCGCGGCACCCGCGGCGGCCCAAGAAGAATTAGTGGCCAAGGCTCGAGCCATTTCGGCAAAGGACCCGAAAATCGGTGGGCTGGCTGAGGACGGCCCAGCGGCCGACGAGCTGAACCAACCCGCCGCTCTCTTTTTACTGTTGTCGGTAATATGTCGCGGTTTGACCGGCTTCCCCATGCGGCAATTGACTGCTGTATGTCCCCATTTGAAACAAGTATGGCACCTGATTGGCCTACGGCAGGCGGCCCTATGGTGGCCCAAAGACATGCAGCGTTGGCAGAATGGAGGCAGGGGCCTGTCCCCGAAGCGATGTCTGGAAGATAGCGCTGTCGGGACGCCGTGAACACGAGCTCCAGCCGGAGGTTGAAGACGGTGAAAAACAGAGCGGCGATTAGAGCCAACTGAATGGGCGGGTGCACCATGATTAGTAACTCCAAGGGGAGTACTGTTGGCGCCAGAAGGCGGAGGAGCTGAAGATCTAACTGCATCAGCAAAGGATTTGCCCAACCGTTTGAACACAGAAACACGGGGTTGATTGGCAGGTTGCCAAGAACGCGCCTCTTCCTCCTGAAAGAGCTCAAACTCTCTTCTCCAGCTGGGACCACCATCACCCCAAAGATGGAAGGTAAGATAGTATTGCTGGCATGAGAAGGAACGCAACTCAGAGATGTAAAGTCCCACCCTCTTGGAAGAAACGAAGAACTTGACGGTGCGATCATGCAGGAGGGAGGCATGAAAATGCAGAGCCGAGCCACCAATGGTGGCCTGGAGGATGGAGCTCACAGAAGAGGGATCCAGGCGAAACTTGCATCTCCCAAAGGCAACAACCAGTGCAAAGGAGGCGGGACCAAGAACCGGGAGAGAGACGGGCAGTCCCAAGAGACGGCCGATGTCATCTTGGACCTTAAGGCCCGTAGCAAAAGAGAGCCCCGACAGAGCCATGACAGATGATCGAGCTGAGGAAACTTGAGACTTACAGGCAGAGATGGCGAGCAGTGCTGGGAGCTAGCAGGATGGATAGCAGACATGGCACGGCCCTGGCAAAGTCCGGGGCCTTGGCGTTGGTGCACCGGCAGGGACAGCGAAGGGCCACCATGGCGGCGAACGGCCACGAGGGGGGGGCACCGCCTTCAGCTCATTTCTGCATTGGTGTTTGCGGCGGAGCAGTGGGCTCCGGCGGTGGCGAGGGCGCGGCGGTATGGTTTGCCTCATTTTACTTGTTGCTTCAACGGGAGATTTGTGTTTGGTATGGAGGCAAAAAGGAAAATAGAAACGGTGGTAGTGTGTAACAACTGGTGGAGATAGCAAGATCAGATGCCCTCGATTATTTGGTCCATGAACCAGAACCCACGGATTATGCTCTGTATTGGTTTTCTCCACATGGTGTTGCACTCGTTACTCTGCGGCAGTCCATCCCAAGACCCAGCCGGAGGGTTTCCAAGAGAAAGCGGTAGAAGTTCAAAGGTAGCAAGTCAGTTGTGCTTAGTTAGACTTGTTGTATGTACCACCTCGGTACTTCAATATCAAGGCTCTGTATTATATATATAAAATAAAATGTTAATATTTGTTAAGGTCCGCGCTTCGAAAAATGTTGTCTGACAAATAAAAACTAATTTGTCATGCCTCAGTGCTCTGTTCTTAATCTCACCTTAGCAAGGCTTGCTTTCCTTGAACAGCAAGGCTGGTGGTGGAAGCATTAATAGGGTGGAAAAGGCAAGCCCACACGTAGCAACTGATGAGTATCAAGCAGAGCAAGCGGCAGCAGGTACAAGACCAAGATGGCCGCCCAACTGCAGGGTCGCATCGCATAGGACGGGACGACTCGGCAGTGCCTGTGACACTCTGCCTGCCTGGCCGATCGGTCGGCCTGCTTGACATTCTGTGTCGTCATCTGCATTTCCTTGAGCTTTCCACCTCGTTTCAACCTGCATGCGTATACACACAGCAGCACGCATGGCCGCACGGCAAGGGGCTGGCCGACCAAATCAAGTTTTTGCAGTGCCCGTGCCTGTGAATGTGATGGGGCGAAATCCATCAGCCACGGCCACGTGGCCAGCCAACAGCCATCGCAAGCTTTAATTACCCGGCAGCTTCCTCGTTATGCCATTATCCTAGGAACAGAGGGCCATCCTCTGCACTTCATCTCCCTGAATTTTCCTGCTCTTTTCTTGGTCAGACATTGGAGCAGCGCCGCCTATTCCAACTTGTTCACACATTGATGAGCTCAAAACCATGGCGCTGCTACCCCCACATTTTCTTTACTAATTTATATATAAAGCTTGGCTGTCCGATTCGCTGAATAAAAGCAGCAGTACGTAAAACTCTCAGTGCTGTGCTGTGTTCTTGCTCTCACCTTATCCCAGCCCTTTCATTTCCTTCAATTCAATAGCAAGCCTGCCATCGCCTGCAGTTGGTGCTACACGGGGGCTTTAAAAATTCATCCTATTGTAGTGTAAGCTTAACTGTAAACCTGCAGCCATTATTTGAACTACGGAAGATGTAAAGAATTTATTAACAGCTCATCATTTACATTAGAAGAGGTTAACGGCTACCGGCTACCAGTAAGGTTGTCTCTAGCAGTGCCAACTCTGCTAGTTATGACTTATGAGGCCGCTCACACGTTGTAAAACTCATGTGATGCAGATCAGATGGTTAGTCTGTTTTGCTTGTAAAAACTGAGACAGATACTGAAACAATAAACAATAACTCATCCAAGCCGAAATATAATCATGAAAAACTGTCCTTATTACATCATGATAATGGTGAGTATAACAAGAACAGCCAAAAATTTTATTGTCGAAAATCGAACTGTAACTAAACTGAAATAATTCAATCTATAAGATAAAACAGTTAGGTGAGTTCAGTTTCTAGTGGCTGGGGCCAAGCAGACTTGAAAAAAAATAATTGGCTGAAAAGTTAACTGAAGCATACATTACCTTAGGCGACAACATTAACTCTAATTGACCAAGATCACTAATACTACTTTCACTGAAACTCCTAACAACTGACTAGTTACTAACCTTGTGGTCATGCTTGCTAGATCCACATCATTTACAGCCACGTAAAATGTCAAGGATCTAGGATTCGACTGAGACAGTCCGAATTTCGGCGAAATTCGTCCATTTCGGTTAGGTCCGAAACGACTTTTGTGCTTCAAATCTCAAAATTTCACCGAATTGAGTCTGAAATTGGACTAAAATTTCCCGAAATTCATCCATTTTGGTTGGGACCGATATTTTTTCCAAAATGAATCCCAAAACCTTGGAGCTTGTTTGTTGGTTGGTTTCTGGGCTGATAAGTCCGGCTGGTGCTGGTTTGTTGTGAGAGAAAAACACTGTTGACTGGCTGATAAGCCCTGGCTGAAACCAACAAGCGAACAGGCTGTTGGTAACCGTTCATCTTAAAAGTGAAATGAGGCAGTGAGGATCGAAGACTAATTGAAGAATTTTCAGTCCCTGTGAACATGATGGGGCAAAATCCAACAGCGACAGCCAAGTGGCCTACAACTACATTCAGAATTTACACGGCAGCTTCCTCCTTGTGCCATTATCCTAGGAACGGAACCATCCACTTCACTTCATTTCCCTGACCTATCCAGCTCTGTTTTTGATCACACATTCTAGCCGCCCATTTCAACTTGTTCACACACTGAGCTCAAAACATGGACCAGCTACCTCCACTTTCTTTCTATTGCACTGTATAAAGCTTGGTTGTCCAATTAGAGGAATACAAGCAGTACACTTCTTAGAGTCTTAGTGCTCTGTTCTTGATCTCACCTTGTCCCGACCGTTCATTGCTTCAATACCAGGGCTCTCATTGGCATGCACTTGGTGCTACACGCGGGTGGCTGCATCAATCTAGAGGAGAATTAAGGTAAGGGCTACCAAGTCGATATTATTTATTCATCAAATTAAAGTTACTCCCTTTATTTGTCTCCACGTGTCAGATCCAATCCTCAACTGCCTGGTGGAGAGGACTGTACTGAACATAGATGCCTGTCATGGCGGAAATGTTATGTTCAGCCCTTGTTCAGGAGACCGTGAGCAGAGGCGTCTCCTTTGTGTTGGGCAAGCGTGAGGAGAAGGCATCCTAAGGCCACTTGATGGAGAGGCTCCAGATTGCAATCAGCGAGCTGGAGTTTGCGCTCTAGAGGGCCGAGGAGCTGCCCATCAGACACCTCTCTCTGCTTAGCCGCAGGAAGCAGATCAAGTCTGCCTACATCGAGGCAATGGAACTGCTCGACAAGCACAAGCAGCAGCAGGCGGTGCCTGCTGGACAGGAACTGCAGACTGGACGAGGAGTAAAGCACAAGAGATGGACTTTTTGGGCTAATAACATGTCCTTGAAACCTTTTGTTGGCTCATTTTTTTATCTTTTCTTTGTTACATATTTATAAGTTATGCTACATAGTTATTTTCCGTATATAGTTTTAATATGTTATGATATTAATTTGTACATCTAAGTTCTTGAATATAAATTACATATCCATCTTTACATCTAAGTCGTTCATCAAGTTATATATCTAAGTTATATAAGCAAGTTATACACATAAGTTTTTTTTTTTTGAAGCTATCAAGTTATACACATAACCTTTATGCATAACTTATTACCATAACTTATATATCACAACTTTATAGTATAATATTTTACAGAGCAGAACTTATTAGCACAAGTTTTTATCGGAAAAACTTATGAACATAAGTTATGGTTCATAACTTTTGTACATAAGTTGTGTTTTCATAACTTTTAAGTTTCTAAGTTTTTGTATAAGTTATACGTTATAAGTTATGCGTTATAAGTTATATGTCATAAGTTAGTACACATAAATTGCTAATACGAAAAAATTATTCGAAACATATGCAAGTAGGGTCTAGTTTTGTTCGCCTTGTCGCGTAGAACATATCGGTGCAGACGGAATTAAAAATAAGTATACCATTCAGAAGTTATAGGAATTTGAAATAAATGTTTTTTCTTTTTTCATATGGTGACATCACAATAGAGAAAGGAAACGGGGAGAATGATGGCTGGTATGCATGGCTCAGCGGCACAGTGCTTTCCCGAAAAGGAAATTGACTGGGCATGCTCGAGATCGTTCGCTAAATTGAATTTGGATGAATGGCTGCTAATTAGTGCGGTCGGATACAGATATTGCTTTGAAAAAAGAGGAATGTGAAGTCAATTGAGAAGGCCCTCATTGAGACAATCGAAATGCATATAATGCATTCATTACAGTGTCCAAAGTTATGGTGGCAAAAGAAATCAATATTAATTAAAGATTGTTGAGAGTATGAAATGAGCCTAGCTCAGTTTGGTTAGGTTTCTTGTGATGGAATCTGTGCACCCGGGTTTAAATCTTGTACTTTTCTAGACTTATTTTAGGATTTAACGACGTCATGTTTTCAACGGTAGACGTGTTTTCATCGATACCGAGGTGGCTATATATGGTGAATTTGTCAATATCGAGATTTGCTTGCGCAGTCTCTCGTAAGTGGTCAAAGGTGTAGGGTTTGCATGTATTCGTGCATTTGCATTTGCCAAAAAAAAGAGAAATAGTTGAGAGTAATTTATGCATCACTATAATTCCCGATTGGCATTACATTACAATATAACTGATTATTTACAAATCATAGCTCGAAAACATGTAGAAATCATGTTGCCTTGCATAAGCTTCAAGGATTAAAGATATATAGTTGAGAGTAATTTGCTACATATTTAGTCAGGATCGTCTAATTTTAACAGCTTATTGCTCTAATTACCACTTCATGAATGTCGTTTTTTATGTCTGCTCCAACTTTTCGGGGATCACTATGATATAACACAAATATGTATAATGTGTACAAAGGTACTACCTTGGAGTATGAAAACTCATATAAGGTAAGATCATATAGTACGCCTCTCTTTCACATACCTTCCTCACTTGCCTTGACTTGAGGTTGAGTGTAAATATTCCTGCATATGTGCGAACGAAAATAATGTCCGTACCCTCTGCAACGCCAAACACTTTTCGCGCAAGTGTATATGATCCACGTTCAGGTAGTAGTGGGGTGAGGTCCATAACCTTATTTTTCACCCAACCATGAATGCCATTAGTAACATCTTGTTGCGACCACATGTGGATGCAATTGTCTAATAAGCTGATAAGTCGTAGTAGCCCTCCACCCTCTCCATTCATGACAAGTGTGGTTGTAGAATCCAGTCGCGGCACATCGATGACGGATAGCCCATGCTTGCACAAGTTGTACTTGAGGATGCTTAACCCCAAATAATTACTGATGGTGAAATACAAGGCATCTCCGATAAGAACACCGGGTCTCACATGGAGGTAGCGATCGGTATCAATGGAGGTGGGGGCGCTCCAGGCACCGGTCTCCGACGAGTAGATGCTTGCCCTTGTGATCGTACCATCTATGGCATCCTTCCTCCACGTCCACACAAAGACGATGACGAACGGGCCACCGCCGCAGTCGAGGTGGTCACAGGCATTAGATGCGCATAGCACAGACCCTTTCGTGGACAGCATGTAACCGTAAGGAGGCGCAGGAGGCGCACTTAGGAGGTGCTGGCTGCCGGTGATTGTGTCCCCGACGATGAGCCGGTTACCGGTGATGCGGATCAGTACGCGACCATGGCGACAGTCCGGGGCCACCGAGTAGCTACTAAATGAACTCAAATAAAAAAGTTTCAACTACAAAGTTTAAAAAATCATTATTAAAAGAAGTGCCTAAAGTTTCTAAAAATAGTTGTATTAAGAAATAATCCATAACTTTTCCATATGTAGTTGGGTAAAGACAAACTTTATATCAAAATTGTATCCCTCACGGATCTAGAACTTAGTAGTTGAGAAGTATTTAATTTCAAACTATTTAGAGCCCCAAAACATTGTTTTACTATCACAAATTTTGAAATTTTAAATTTTAAATTTTCAAACAACCTTAGATGTTGCCATTTTATATACCAAAGCTGTGTTTCTAAATATAATCTACAACCTTTTAGTTGACATGTTTTTATAAAGTTGTTTAGAGTTCCAAATATGTGTTTTAAGTTCTTAGATATTGATTTGAAGTTGTTTAATTTCTGAAAGATTTGTTTTAAAGTCACATATTTGAGATTCAATTTTTTGAAATTTCTAAATAATCTCAAATGGAGACACACCCTTTACCAAAATTGTAGAGCTCGACGTGATCTAAAACATTTTATTTGAAACTTTTTTCATTTAAAGTCATTTAGGGACTACTTAGATGCCACGTCGTTGGCTGGTTCTGGTCATTTATTTGGTGCATATATATGCAATTTGGAAAACGAAGTAGTTGAGAATTAGGGCACAACCCTAGGCAGTATGTTCACGGTGGTGTGGGTTGTCATGTGTCGTTATGATCACGTCGAAAGCTAGGCACAGAGGAGGAATATGAAGACAAAAAATGCTTTTGATCCCACCATGTGATACAGCTCCCGTAGAGATGATGAAAATAACATATAGTTTGTCCAATGAAGAGTCCAGATGTGAAAGTCGTTATGGCAACCAAAAGAAATCCATATATTGAACATAGTTAAGAGTAATTTATATAGCACTATGATTCCAGATTGCCCTTACATCATAACAGCTAGTTTAAACTCTTGGCACAAAACACATGTAGAAATCGTCTTGCATCATGTGTACGCTTCTAGGACTAGAGATAGTTGAGAGTAATTCGTTATGTATGTGACCGAGATCGTCTAATTTTAACACCTAATTACTCTAACTTACCACGTGATGAATGCATTTTTTATGTTTGGCTGAACTTTTTGGCGATTACCGTAACATAACACAAATATGTGTAATGTGTACAAGACTAGTGTAGAAGCTCGTATAAGGTAAGATATGGTATATATACTCGGTCTCTCCTTCACATACCTTCCTCACCTGCCTCGACTTGAGGTTGAGCACAAATATTCCTGCAGATGTGGCAACAAAAATAATGTTTGTACCCTCTACAAACCCAATCACTTTTTGCCTGTATGATTCACCATCTGGTAGTAGCATCTAGGGCTCTATAACCTTCTGTTTCACCCTAACCATGACTGCCATTAGTAACATCTTGTTGTGACCACATGTAGATGCAATTGTCCGATAAGGTGACAAGTCCTAGTCGACCTCGATCCTCTCCCTTCATGACAAGAGCAGTCCAACCCACTCGCGGCACATAGACGATGGATAGCACATGCTTGCACAAGTCATACTTGAGGATGCTTAACTCCTCATGAATAGTGATGGTGATGAAGTACAACACATCTCCGATAAGAAGACCAGGTCTGAGCTTGATGTAGCAACCGATATCAATTGAAGTGGGGGTGCTCCACGTACCGGACTCAGATGAGTAGATGCGGTGGAGGGGTGGAGGGGGCTCGTTGGCAGCGGAGGGCCAGCGGAGAGGCGGCGGATGGGCGCGGACGGGCGGCTGCTCGTCCATCTTGCACGAGCCTACTCGTATGAGTCATGACGGAAGGAACTTGAAGGGAATCGATATGTTCCAGTAAGGCCAGGGGTAGTTTGGTCCTTTTAGGTGGCTTGGAGAGATGAAAAGATTAAAGGAAAAAGGAAAATGAGAGAAAATGGCTGAAATCCCTAGAATCGAAACAATTCGCACCCCAGTGTCAAATTTTGAAACACAGACGAATTGGATTTCAAATCCAGCGAGGCAGACAAACTCGATGTCAAATATTGAAATATCTTAGTGGGAATGATGTCCGTACCCTCTGCCAAGAAAATCACTTTCACGCGCATTTGTGTGATCCATGTTCTGGTAGTATTGGGGGGAGGTCCATAACCTTGTTTCTCACCTAACCAAGATTGCCACTAGTAACATATCTTGTTACGACCACACGTAAATGGAATTGTCCAATAAGGTGACAAGTCATGTATGCAGTGCCACCCCTTTGGCTGGGTCGTCTGATGGCCTCGACCACGAGGTGGCAAGGGAGAGTGAGGCGTAACAATATTTGGTGTAGACGGACGCACAAGGTAGCTCCGTGCAGGTGGCCTGGGACACCTTCCCTGCCGGTGGGCTGTGGGGGCGGTGGACGACCCTGGGTAGTGTTGCTTTGGTGCAGTGGACAGTGGGGCGGTTGCGGCATTGGGGCCAGCAGCGTGGGGGCGACGGTGGCTTTCGGGGCCAGTAGCGTGGGGGCAATGTGCGATTGGGGCAATGACATGGGGATTTTTTTCTTTTACTGTGCTTGGGGCATAGAATAATAGCGGGTGGGAGATATGATAGAGAGGGACACGGGCCTCAATATTTTGGTCGCTATTTAACAAAAATATTTTGGCCTCAGCCCTATTTGAAACCCACATTTTGCCAACAAATAACTATAGGCAAATGTGTGTCATGGTGTAGTGATGTTTTAGGGCTTGTTCGGATAAAAAATTCTCTCAGTAAACATGGATTACAATGTGCAACTGAAATCATTTCCATGCCAATCTCTCCCATACATGTTGATTGTAGAGGATTACCCTCTATCCAATCAAGCCATTGGGAGCTGGTACTTATAATTTCTTAGGATTTGTTTAGCTACAAATTAAGCCACTTTAATCCAGGTATTGGTTGATCGACTTCAGTGGGTTTTGCTGGCCAACAGAAACGAAAGATGTAAACAACACCTTTGTAACTGCTAACAACAAGCATGAGGCTCAAGTTAATTAATATGTATGCCGAGGGCAAGCAGAAGAAAAGATACGCAGATTGCTTTGAAAAAAGAGAAATAGGAAGTCAACTTTATTTTATCATCCCACCATGAAATAGCCATCATTGAGACGATTAAAATAGATATATAATGTGTCAAATGGAGAGTCCAAAGTTACGGTGGCTAAAACAAATCTGTATTAATTAAAGATAGTTGAGAGTAATTTATACATCATTGTAATTGCCCATTGGTCTCACATGATAATTGATTATTTACAAATCATGGCTCAAAAACATGAAGAAATAATATTGCATTGCATAGAAATTCAAGGATTAAAGATATTTGGTAGTAATTTATTGCTACATATGTGATCAGGATTATCTAATTTAACAGCTTATTGCTATCATTACAACTTGATGAATGCCTTTTTTTTATGTATTGTTGAACTTTTTGGGGATCACTATGATGTAACACAAATATGTATAATGTGTTTGTGGCTACCTTGGAGTACAGAAACTCATATAAGGTAGGACGGGGAACATAGTGTAGGTCTTCCTATCACATACCTTCCTCACTTGCCTTGACTTGAGGTTGAGTGTGATTATTCCTGCATATGTGCTAATGAAAATAATTTCAGTACCCTCTGCAAAGCCAATTACTTTTCGCGTGCGTGTGTGATATCCAAGTTCAGGTAGTAGTGGGGTGAGGTCCATAACCTTGTTTTTCACCCAACCATGAATGCCATTAGTAACATCTTGTTGCGACCACATGTATATGCAATTGTCCAATAAGGTGGCAAGTTGTAGTAGCTCTCGATGCTCTCCCTTCATGACAAGCGGAATCCAAGCCCCTCGTGGCACGTCGATGACGGATAGACCATGCTTGCACAAGTCATACTTGAGGATGCTTAACCCCTCATGAATATTGATTGTGAAGTGCAACACATCTCCGATAAGAAGACCTGGAGTCATATGGATGTAGCAATTGGTATCAATGGAGGTCGGGGTGCTCCACGCACTGGTCTCTGACCAGTAGATGCTCGCCTGTATGTTCATACCATCTACGGCATCGTTCATCCACGTCCACACAAAGACGACGAAGAATGGGCCACCGCCACAGTCGAGGTGGTCACAGGCTTTAGTTGCGCATAGCACAGACCCTGTGCAGGACTGCGAGTGGATGTAAGGAGCCAGACTTAGGTGCTGCCGGCTGCCGGTGATGGGGTCCCAGACGATGAGCTGGTCCCGGTTATGGGGGATGTGGATCAGTACGCGACCATGGCGACAGTCTAGGGCCGCCAAGTAGCTGCTGAGATCGAGCATCGTCTTCAATGTCAGTGCAGCCGCGGAAACAGGGGAGGCGGTTGAGGTGGGGAAAAAACAGACGCGGTTGTGGAGGTTCTGGATGTAGCCGAGCAGGGGCGGCGTTCCGTGGAACCTGCGGTAGCGGCGGAGGAAGCCGGCATCGGTGAGGATGCGGCACCAGGCCTTGCAGACTAGGGCTGCGCGGACTAGGTGGGCAGGCTCCTTCGGCGGGATGCGGATGAGGATCTCCTCGACCAGCTCCTCCACCAGCGTAGCCGCCATGTCACCGATCGGATCTGGTTCGGTGTGACGGGGCACGGGACGTGAGGAGTTGTTAGTCACTACATACAGTACATGTACTTAGAATCTGAGTGGGTTCGACATGGACTCGATCTGCCAACTTGACTTCGACATGGACTCCTCCTTAGGCAATTGCAATACAATCCTCCATGCGACATGCGTGCATGCCAGAGCGTATGCGAGGAAGACTGACGGCGACACGAATACACGATTAGGCAAGGCCAAGGCCTACTAGCTAGACGGTGTTCGATCGATCTTTTTTTTTCAAAAAGCACCAGCAAGGAATTTTCTGTGCATGTATTAATAGAATAGAAGCAAAGTACAACAAAACCTTTACGGAAAAACAAAAAACAAAACCACCATAGAACCACCGCTGGCGAAATAAACCTAGGGCTACCGTTGTAGCGCCGCCACAACAACGATCACAAGAAGACGCCTTCAGCTGGCTATCGCTGCTGAAGCAGTCCTGGTCACAGGCAAGCGTGAGCAGGTGCCTCTGCGCTGGTATTCGCAAACCGCTTCCAGCCAAGCCATCGCCAACCCCCGCAGGTTGCCACCAACCACCACTACGGCAAGGACAAAATAACATGGGCACAACAGAGGATCTCCTTTACGCTACCTCCAGGGAGGGAAAGACGTCCATGCATGCCTTCAGTGCAGTAGCTTTTCAACCGGAGAAAACCTCGGAGAGATAAGGGGCCTCACAACAATGCCTCCATAGAGGGACATGGCGCTGATGCATCATCATTGTTGGCATCGGCACAAGCCAAGCAAGGCTTCCACCTGAGAACCCCTCCCCGCAATAAGGTTGCCGTGCCTGAGCAAACACCGCAGTCGTCGCTGTTTCCAATCACAGAAAACCCACAAGGTAGCATACTGAGCTGGACGTCGCAAATCAATGCCTATCGTCATGACACGTCCACAGGAGCCGCCTCTATCTGGATGTCGCTGCCTCAGCAAACAGGCCAAAGACATGCGTGGCAAGTCGCCATGGTGCTGATCCTCATGAATCGCTGCCATACCAAATGCCACCAACCCCTGCAGGGCGTTCGATCGATCTGAACACACACGACATCGGTAATGACTGAAAGATGTGTAGGCATTGCGGGTCATCGTCGGGTTCACACGGACCTAGCTCGTGTCGTGTTGCCTGGCATGCAATGCTGGTGGTGAAGTAATTGTGAAGGCCAACGACGTTTTTTAACTGTTACTATAAAAAAATGAAAAATATGTCCGTGACATGTACAATTTTGTTACGACTAGACTGGCTTCTGTGACGAGTCCGGCAACGGATGCTGAAGATGGGCGTGAGCTGCTCGCTGAGGACGGGCTGAAGACGCAGGAGATGAATGGGCCGTAGCTACGACGGTCCAGCCGGCCCAGAGTAAATAACCGGCGCGTCTCGAACGCCGAATGGACCAAGGCATGAAGCAAAGCGTTATACATACCGAGAGTTAGGAGAAGGAGGGTATCAAAGATTATTGTACAAGCTATTGCTTCCGTCTACAACTTCCTCTGACCCCGTCCTCCTGCTCTGCTGCCGTCCTCTGCTCTTATCCTGCTACCGTCCCAAACACCTTGTACCGATACTGAATATTGAGATCCACGGAGTTCGTAACAAATTGGTACTTAGAGGCTCGAATCCAAAATCTCATCGCCTGCTCGCTGCCCTGTGCGGAGATCGTCGCCGGTGTTCCGCTGGACCCCATGAAATCATCCACGACCACTTCACTAGGTTTCGCAAGCAGCTGGGCGATATGGACTCCAACACCAAGCTCATCCTCGACGAACTCAGATCCGTGCAGGCGAATCTCACCGCCCGCATGGATTTGATGGAGAGCTCCGTCAGCAAGCGCGTCGGCTCCCTGGAGGATGCCGCTAAGGCGTTCGACACTTGGCGGCCGAAGGTGGATGCGACGGTGGACGAGTTGCGTGCGGAGGTGGGCGAGATTCGGAAGACGGAGGAGAAGGTGGAGACGTTGCGGGAAGAGATGACCACGCTGCGCAAGACTGTGAGCCGCTCTGTCCTCGATGCTGCGTCGGCCGTGCCAACCAGGGTGCTGCCGTCGCCTCCAAAGGTGTCCGCGGCGACGATTCCCGCTGGCTAGACCAAATTCAGCCCGTTAGGTCACCGCAAGGAATCAAGCCACCGGGGATTCGAGTATCCAACTCAATCCCCGGTCAAGGGTACACTCACTCCTGCCAATCCTGATCCCAAACCCAAGCTACTTCGTTCTTACTCTGGGTCAGCGCTCATAGCCGGTGTGCCCAGTGGATCGGGTGGGGGAGATGGCCTCTCGCGTTGTCCTTGGCATGGGGAAGGGGTTCCTGGGGGCAATTGGTTTAGGGAGGTATCTCACGAACACATACCCAAAATGAATTTTCCCCCATTTGATGGAGAGAACCCAAAATTGTGGCTAGGACACTGTTTGGATTATTTCGACATGTACATGGTACCACACCATCGTTGGGTTAAGGTCGCCACCATGCACATGACTGCAGCCGCGGCTCGCTGGTTTCAGTCGGTGGAAGATCAAGTTCGTCAGGGAACCTGGGAATCATTTTGTCAGGATGTCATGGAGCGATTTGGTAAGGATCAGCATGCTTTTCTGATCCGCCAGCTCTTCCACATATACCAGGCTGGGTCCGTGCAGGAATATATTGACAAGTACACCGGGCTGGTTGAGCAATTGATAGCCTATGGTCGCAATTCTGATCCTCTGTACTATGCCATGCGCTTTGTCGATGGCCTTCGCGTTGATATTTGTGCTGCTGTGCATTTGCAACGTCCTTCTACTCTGGATACTGCCTGCATGCTCGCCTTGTTGCAGGAAGAGTTGGTGGAGCCGGGACGACGGCGAGATGTGCGGCGGCCGGAGCCGTTCACTTTTGCCAAGGCGGCGCCACGGGGACCCTTGCCTCTGCCCCCGGCACCTCTTCGGACTGAGCGCCAGGACAAGCCAGCCGTGCTAGGAGCTGAGCCACAGGACAAGCGTGGACGAGGCATTGAATCCAAGCTGAACACCCTACGCGACTACCGCCGAGCTAGAGGTCTCTGCATCCATTGTGGCGACAAATGGGTGCGCGGCCACAAGTGTTCAGAGTCTATCCAACTTCATGTTCTGCAAGAGTTCTGGGATATCTGCCATTCGGAGGGCTACTCGGATTCTACACCGGTTCAGGATGAGGAAGAGCCCCATTGTGCAGCTATCTCCATGGCAGCATCAGGCAGAAATCGGCTCGCGCGCGCTATTCAGTTTGTGGGCACTGTCCAGGGTCATCCGGCTTGGATTTTGGTGGACTCCGGTAGCACTCACACCTTTGTCAGTCAGGCTCTGGCCTCTCAGCTGTCTGGGGTCACTACTTTCAGCCCTGCTCTCCAAGTCACCATAGCTGATGGTTCTCAAGTGGCTTGTTGCTCTCATATTGCTCAGTTGTCTTGGTCTGTTTAGCATTGTGATTTTGTCTCCGCAGCCAAGCTGTTGACTCTGTCATCTTATGAGTTGATTGTAGGCATGGATTGGTTGGCTTCTCGCAGCCCGATGCAGGTAGATTGGCACAACAAGTGGATGCTCATTCCCTATGGCCAAGGCCATAGTTGTTTGCAAGGTGAGCTGATGAGCCTGCCCACCGGCTCGGTCATTCAGGTTACCGCTATTTTGTCGGAGGATGCTGTAGCTCGTCAGGAGCCTATTCCACCAGAGATTGCAGCACTCTTAACAAAGTCTCAGTCTGTCTTTGCTCCTCTGACTGGTTATCCGCTGGCATGCCATTGCGACCATGCCATTCCGTTACATCCTGGTGCCGGTCCATTCTCAGTAAGGCCCTATCGCTATTCCCCTTTGCTTAAGGATGAAATTGAGCGTCAGGTGGCTGAAATGTTGCAAGCGAGACTGATCCAACCCAGTTCTAGCCCATTCTCTTCATCAGTTTTGTTGGTCAAGAAGAAAGATGGTACATATTGCTTTTGTGTGGACTTCCGACAACTCAATGCCATCACAGTCAAGGCTAAGTATCCGGTCCCAGTCATTGAAGAGCTTCTCGATGAACTCACACATGCATCTTGGTTTTCTTGCCTCGATCTGACAGCGGGTTACCACCAGATTCGTTTGCAGCGTGGAGAGGAATTAAAGACTGCCTTTCAAACTCATTCCGGTCATTACGAGTTTCGTGTCATGGCGTTTGGGCTCACAGGAGCGCCAGCCACCTTTCTCAAGGCTATGAACACTACTCTCCACCCCCTGTTGCTTAAATGTGTACTCATTTTCTTCGACGACATTCTCATTTTCAGTCGCTCCTATGAAGAGCATGTTGAGCATTTGCGGTTGGTCTTCCAGTTGCTGCAGCAAGATCAGTGGCAGGTGAAGATGTCCAAATGTCACTTTGCACAACGACAGCTTCATTATTTGGGGCACGTCATCTCAGAGAAGGGCATGGCCACTGATCCTAAAAAAGTTCAGGTGGTTCTGAAATGGCCAGTTCCACGGTCTGTTAAAGAACTGCGTAGCTTCTTGGGCCTGGTAGGATACTACAGGCGATTTGTTAAGCACTTCGGCATCATCTCCAAACCCTTGACGGATCTTCTTCGCAAATGTGTTGTTTATGTTTGGACATCCAGCCAGGATCAGGCCTTCTCAGCTTTGAAGCATGCCTTGACAACTGCTTCGGTGTTGGCCTTGCCCGATTTCAGTCGACCCTTTGCGGTAGAGACTGATGCCAGTGGCACGGGGATTGGTGCCGTCCTTATTTGCCGGTGCCTGACAGTGCCTGGTCGGTCATATCAATGGATTTTATTGAAGGCTTGCCATCTTCGCACAGTTATAACTGCATACTAGTGGTGGTGGACCTCTTTTCCAAGTATGGTCATTTTCTACCTCTCAAGCATCCTTTTACTGCTCGATCAGTGGCTCAGTCTTTTCTGTCGCAAGTCTATAAGTTACATGGTATGCCGCAAGCCATTGTCTCGGATCGCGACAAAATCTTTACCAGTCATTTCTGGCGCGAGCTATTTCAGTTGGCTAGCATTGAACTGAGAATGAGCACTGCTTATCATCCGCAGACGGATGGGCAAACGGAACGGGTCAATCAATGCCTTGAGACATTCCTGCGATGCTTCGTCCATGCTTGTCCGCATCAGTGGCGACAGTGGTTGGATCAGGCCGAGTTCTGGTATAACACCAATTGGCACTCAGCTTTGGGGCGATCCCCTTTTGAGGTCTTGTATGGTTATGCACCGCGCCATTTTGGGGTCTCCGCTCATCCAGACACGCCAATTACAGATTTGGCTACTTAGTTGTCGGACTGAGCTCTAATGTCTGAGGTGATTCGCCAGCATCTGAACCGTGCTAAGCAACGGATGAAGAAACAAGCTGAAGAGCATCGGTCTGAACGGCAGTTTCAGCTGGGTGATCTGGTGTTCGTCAAACTCCAACCATATGTGCAGTCTTCTTTAGCACATCGTAGCAATAAAAAAAACTGGCCTTCAAATTCTTCGAGCCGTACCGTATTCTGGCTCGTGTGGGCAAAGTGGCTTACAGACTTGAGCTTCCAGCTTCGTCATCGGTGCATCCGGTATTCCACGTTTCGCAGCTCAAGAAGTCAGTGGGGAATTCTCATTCCGTCACTAGTCACCCGCCTTCGGAAGTGATTCTCTGGAGCGTTCCAGAACGCATTCTGCGAACTCGATCCATCACCAAGGGTACGCGTTCCATCACACAAGGTTTCGTTTTGTGGTCTAATTTGCCCAGGTCTTTAGCTACTTGGGAGGATTTGGAGTTCCTTCGTCAGCAGTTTCCCCGCGCCGCCGTCTGGGACCGGCTCGGCGCGCAAGGAAGGGGGGGGGGGTGTTACGACTGGACCGGCTTCTGTGACGAGTCCGGCAACGGATGCTGAAGATGGGCGTGAGCTGCTCGCTGAGGGCGGGCTGAAGACGCAGGAGATGAATGGGCCACAGCTACGACGGTCCAGCCGGCCCAGAGTTGCTAACCGGCGCGTCTCGGGCGCCGAATGGGCCAAGGCATGAAGCAAAGCGTTATACATACCGAGAGTTAGGAGAAGGAGGGTATCAAAGATTATTGTACAAGCTATCGCTTCCGTCTACAACTTCCTCTGACCCCGTCCTCCTGCTCTGCTGCCGTCCTCTGCTCTTATCCTGCTACCGTCCCAAACACCTTGTACCGATACTGAATATTGAGATCCACGGAGTTCGTAATAAATTTATTATAAGGTGCTCTCGCAATTTTTATGGAATTTATTATATGATATGATGATGCGTTGCAATGTGAATTTATTGTACGGTTTTTATAGAATTTTTATTATTCTGGCAATGAAGCAGTTCGTCGCCTGGCACGGAACGTCAAGGAGGCCGAAGTTGATGCTGCCTGCGTCGGTGACGCCTCCGGGCTCCGGCGATGATATGCCGCCATAAAGGAGCTTCCTTGCTACAGCACGATCAGCTAGCCCTTCTATCAAGGGTCGTACGATCAACGAAATGAAAAAGTCTGACCCAGAGATAAGAATCTATCGATTTTACATAAAAATGGACTCCGATGATACAAACGTCTACTCCGAAATGTGTTTTTGGTTCATTTTGTTTCTGTGTGTGCTTTTAGTAATAGCAATAGCAGATCTGCCCATGCATGGAAGGAATTGTTCCAACCGTTTTTTCTTACTTTCCAAAATATCCCTACACCTTTCAGTCCAGTATGAAATCCGAAGATCACGACCCATACTCATAAACAGCTCGCGTCTAACGATGATATGTACTTCGATTCCACGACATATTAAGCCCGTTGCAGTGCATGGACAGTTTTGCTTGTTTATATTATACCTATGTTAGTCAAAATTTCAATCACTATATCTTGGTCCAGATTTGGGAGTCCCGTGTCAGTTCCTCACGTCGGACCGAACCGTATGTTTTCACATTGGACGTACCCATCCATATTCTTACCGACATTTCACTACCGGAGACCGGCTCTTTGCCTAGTGTCAAGTGGTTTGCCGAGTGTTGTTTTTCGGGCACTCGGCAAAGACGCCTTTGCCGAGTGTTTTTTTTTTACACTCGGCAAAGAGCTTCTTTGCCGAGTGTTTTTTTTGACACTCGGCAAAAAAGCTTCTTTGCCGAGTGTTTTTTTTTTGACACTCGGCAAAGAAGCTCTTTGCCGAGTGTTTTTTGTTTACACTCGGCAAAGAAAATTTCAAAGCACATTTTGAAGCAGTAAATTAATTCAAATGAAAAAGTTTTCAACTACAAAGTTGTATAACTCATCAAGATGTACAATGTTTGTTTTGGTCTTTTCTTCATATGACAAAGTGAAAGTAAATTTGTTCACAAATCTAACATATCTCTCTTGTAGTTTATGAAACTACAAGAGAGATATATAAGATTTATGAATAATGTTAGAACGACCATGTCGGATGAACAGATGACTAAACAACCAAAATAAACTTTGTATATCTCGAAAAGTTATGAAACTTTGTAATTGACAACTTTTTAATTTGAAATCATCTTGTCATGCAAAACTGTGTTTGAATTTCAAAATTTTAAAATTTGAACTTTTTAAATGACCTCGGATGGAAAAACAACCAAAATAAACTTTGTAGATCTAGAAAAGTTATGAAACATTGTAGTTGGCAACTTTTTGATTTGAAATCATCTTGTCATGCAAAACTATGTTTGAATTTCAAAATTTTAAAATTCGAACTTTTCAAACGACCTCGGATGGAAAAACAACCAAAATAAACTATGTAGATCTCGAAAAGTTATGAAATATTGTAGTTGGCAACTTTTTTATTTGAAATCATATTGTCATGCAAAACTGCGTTTGAATTTCAAAATTTTGAAATTCAAATTTTGTAAACGACCTCGGATGAAAAAACTTCCAAAACTAAAAGTGTAGATCTCGAAAAGTTATGAAACTTTGTAGTTTACAACTTTTTTATTTGAATTCGTTTAGGGCCTCAAACAAGCAATTTACACTCGGTTTAGTATAATATATTGGAACTAAAACGGAATCCAGACAAGTGATAGTGTGGTGTAGTGGTAGAGGAGGTTTGCACGCAGGGGAGGTCGCAGGTTCGAATCCCGTCGGGCGCATTGCTGCGAAATTTACATGAAAAATGCCAGAGATGGGCAGGCGCTGGCTGGTGGGGGCCTCCACCGATTAAAAAAAAATCCATTTTTTTCCATTTTTTTTGGTTTTTTTTCGGTTCCAACTTTGCCGAGTGTCGGGCACTCGGCAAAGCACTCGGCAAAGGCTTTGTCGAGTGCCCGACAAAAAACACTCGGTAAAGACACCTTTGCCGACCTTTTTTTTATCGAGTGTCATTTGCCGAGTGCAGCACTCAGCAAAGCCTTTGCCGAGTACAAATTGGGCTTTGCCGAGTGCCCCTGGCACTCGGCGAAGCCACCGAATCCGGTAGTGTTTCCCCTTTCCCGTTGTTCATTTATTTCGTTTCTCTGTCGAATGTTCCATTTTCCCAGTACTGCCTGTTCCGTGACCTTATTTCTTCTTTTCTGTCTCCCGTTTTCTCGTATATAAACGTAGAAGATAAATATAAAAACAGTATATTATAGGTCTTTATAAAATATTTATCCTTTCCTAGTAAATAAATATTCTTACCACTAATTTTTGTTGATCTAGTTTTGATTAGGAACAAAAACTTATTGCTGTTGCTTGAAACATGGATCAACCAATGGTCCAACTATTCAAACCATGCACTGAAATCTTCAGCAGTTTATCATCCAATCTAATCAAAGTAAATATATCTTCAAGCTATATGCATATACTGGTGCAGTCGTCTACAAACAATATGGCTACCATGTGGAAATCTAGAGAGGTTTTGATCATAATCATCAACGAACAAACCAATCTTTGATACGACGACAACTAACTATTTTGCCGACTTTAATTAGATAATTGAATTATATATTTTTTATGGATCCTTAAATAAGTCATGGAATTTTTTTTATCATAAATAAATCATGGAATTTGATATCTAACTCACCAACACATTGACAGTAAATATTTCTGTGTCTTGTTACCGATGAACAAAATTTATGAAGGTTGTATTTTAATTCAATACAAAATTAATAGGACATTACCATATTATTGCCAATATTAACTTAGATTATGGATGCCATGGCATAAAAAAAATTATAGCTTTATGTTTTATAAAAAAAAGGAAAGAAATAAATTGATACGTAACATTACCAATTTCATTTATCATTAATGTCTGTTAGTTTTTTTTTTCTCTAGTTGCAACGCACATGCATGTTTGCTAGTTTACAAATCGTGCCTCAAAAACATGTAGAATTCATGTTGCATTGCATAGGCCTCCAGGATTAAAGATAGTTGATAGTAATTTGCTACATATTTGATCATGATCATCTAATTTTAACATCTTATTGCTCTAATTTACCACTCGATGAATGACTTTTTTATGTTTTGGTTGAACTTTTGGGGATCACTATAACACAGATACGTATAATGTGTACAAAGCTACTACCTTGGAGTGTAGAAGCTCATATAAGGTAAGATGGAGTAAATATAGGAGGCCACTCCTTCATATACAGGGGCGGATTTGGGCCCCGGGCTGCCCGGGCTGCAGCCCGGGGCGAGGCCCATGAGCAGTGGGGAATTGCTTTATAAAAACGGCATAAAAAGGCCTTTCAGCCCATTAGCCTACCCCGAGGAGGCGAGGAGGAGAAAGGCCAGCAGGCCGTCGCAGCAGTTAGCCCGGGGCGGAGCCCGTTTTTGGATCCGCCACTGTTCATATACCTTCCTCACCTGCCTTGACTTGAGGTTCAGTGTGAATATTCCTGCATCACTTCATGCATATACGATCCACGTTCCAGTAGTTGTGCAGGGACCTCCATAATTTCGTGTTTCACCCGACCACGAATGCCCCCATTAGTATCCTGTTGCGACCACATGTAGATGCAATTATTGTCCGATAAAGTAAAAATGTGTAGCCCTCGATCATCTCCCTTCATGACAAGAGTGGTCCAAGTCACTTGCGGCGGCATATCGATGACGGATAGCCCATGCTTGTACAAGTCATACTTGAGGATGCTTGATCCCTGACTAACAGTGATGGTGAAGTACAACGCGTTTCCAATAAAAAGACCGGGACTCACATCGACATGGCCGTGGATATTAATGGAGGTGAGGGTACTCCACGCTCCTGTCTCTGACGAGTAGATGCTCGCACATGTGGTCATACCTTCCCCGGCATCGTACATCGATGACGTCCACACAAAGACCACGGCGAACGGGCCACCGCCGCAGTCTAGGTGGTCGCAGCCATTAGTTGCGCAAAGCACAGACCCTGAGTACCATGAGTGCTGGTAAGGAGGAACACTCAGGTGCTACTGGCCGCCAGTGATGGGGTCCCAGACCATAAGCCGCTCTGGCTCCGTTAGGTCATCCAAGATGTAGATTAGTCAGGGATGAAAATGGTACGAATATTTTCCGACCGTATTCGAAACCGAATCCATTTAGAGGGGTTGAGATCTGTCCGTATCCGAGTCCGGATATCCAACATCCGATACCGTATCCGTATCCGAATACTCAAATCGCATATTTATGATGTCGATATCCAATCGTATCCTATCCAACATAGTTGACACTATCCGTATTTGAATCCGAATCCGAATCCGGACAGAAATATGAATACAAATGTAATATCGGTGATATCCGTCCGTATCCGATCCGTTTTCATCCCTAAGATTAGTACGCGGCCATGGCGACAGTCCAGGGCCGTCGCCCAGTAGCTGTGATCGAGCGTCCTCAGTGCAGTCGTGGAGACAGGCGAGGTGGTAGAGGTGGTGGGGAAGAAACGGGTATGGCCAGACTCGTGGTTCTCCATGTAGCCGAGAAGGGGCAGCGTTCCGTGGAACCTGCGGTAGCGGCGGAGGAAGCCGTGGTTGGAGAGGATGCGGCGCCAGGACTTGCAGACAAGGGCTACGGAGACCAGGTGGGCAGGCTCGTCTGGTGGGATGCGGATGAGGATCTCCTCGACGAGTTCCTCCACCAGCGTAGACGCCATGCCGCCGGCCGGTTCTGGTGGTTGGGTACAGATGCGATACGACGGGAGCTAGGAAAGCACGAAGGCCTCTGGAGTCATTAGTCGCTACGGTACATTATAACTTAAATTATAATCTATCTGTATCGTTAGTTCGACTTGGACTTGAATAATCGATTGATCCGCCCCGCCCCTGGACAAGGCAATAAATCTATCTATATCTATATCTATCTATACACCTAAAAAGACTCAAAAATAATTATCTACCCGGTAATACCAAAAACCATATATTATCCGGTCACAAAGACTACACTACACGGCCACAAAAACTATCAAATATGTATACTCGAGTCCACAAACGTGTACGGAGTCTGTGTTGGAGCCAATTCTGAGTTCGCGTTAGAGACGATCAACAGCCTCGTCAGGACGGTCGGCAGCCTAAATCCAAAGGCATGTACAGGTTGGACTTATCGGTTTAATTAAATTCCAAAACGGGTGTATGGGATCATCAAGCACCGGCGAAGCAACACCACTTGTCCCACTTTCCCCCCTGCCTACTCGCGCTGGCGGTTGCGGGAGCTCCTTTGCTATCCGGACAACTACTAGATGGGAATATTCTTCGAGAACTTACTCGCAGGCATGGACCGTCTCAATGGTCGCGACATGCGCTTCGATGGGATATTGCATCTCGTCGACTCCCATGACGGTCTCCTGTTGATTTATAACCCGGCGACATGTGGCAGTGGGCTACCCTGTCGTCGTTGACGTCAGAGCCGTGCACTTTTTCGTCATGGCGTCCGAGTTCTACTTCCACCAGTCGTCCGGCGAGCACCGAGTGTTGTGCATCGGCAACCTCCCGTCTCCCGATTACAAGCATGACCCAGTGTGTGGTGGCATCTGCGCATGGAAGCTATCATCATAAGTGTTTATTAAATAGTATCATCACAAGTGTTTATTACATCACGAATAAGATAGAGTTATCACATAAATGTAGTGGAAATAGTAAAAGATCTCTCACGGAAGCTCCATTTCATAGGGACGTCGACTGGTTGACCACAAGTCTAGTAGTCCTCAAGAAAATCATCATACCCAAAGCCATCTGTTACCCATCCAGGATTTTTATCCAAATAATGAAAATAAACAAGCGTAAGTACATGTCGTACTCAACAAGTGTAACACGGGGTTCATGAGGCTCAAAAGGCTTGACACAGGTTTAACAGCGTTCAGCTTTTAATTGTCACAATTTTAGCTTAAGAGTAGCAACAAGTTGTTTCAATTCCCAATGCAAAACACATGATCAACTATAAACATGAATAATGAATAGCATAAACAGATAATTCTTAGAGTTCATCTATTCCGTAAGGGTTCCAAGGCCGCTCGTGACCGTGAGCACGACTGATATACCAGTTTTATTCTCTGCAGAGGTTGTACACTTTCACTGTGAGTCATGATACCCATATGCCTGGGTTTATAACTCCCAAAACACTTCCAAGGTGAGCAGGCAGAGGTCACTATGAAGCCTTTCAAAGGTCCATCTAACAAGTTAGGCCCATTAGATTCACTCGGCAAACAGATATAGAGCCCCCCTTCCCGATGGCATAATGACGCGCAGCCTATACTCAAGGGGACAGAAGTCGCACTATACCCGATTCGTCAAGCCATTCTTATGCCAATAAAGGTAACCACTAACAAGCTAGAAAAGGTCCTCATACTGAGCTAAAGCCAGAGCCATGTAGCCCTCACAGCTGTACTGTAAGTCCCGGATGATCACTTACATATAAGTCCTTAGGGAGAGGAATCTGAAGCATTTAGAAAGTAGTTAAATACTCCAGCCCCTGTTTCCAAGTTACTAAAAAGTCATATTTTAATGTTTATTGCATATACCATTAGTCAAGTTACCAGATCATGATTTAATTGAGCACTAGCAAAGCTACCCAATGCATAACCCGTAGGCAACAAGGTAAAAGTTCAATTCTAGGGAATCCCTATCAAGGTAGCACATGCAACATGAATTTAATGTATTAAGGTGAATCGGAAACAAGGATGATCCCATGCTATACTTGCCTTGAGCAAAGTACCCCTATCGGTCCTGCTCGTCAAAGTTGTACCCTTGATCTCCCACGAATTGCTCACCGTCTATACTCGATAACACAACAACATACAAGCATCCAGGAGCAATCATGCAAAGCAAACAAAGCTATAGATTAGAACAGTACACCAATAGCATAAAATCAAGATGAAAAGTTTGGAAAACGAATCTATGTCTCGCTACGAACACACAGACGCGAAGATCACAAAAATCAGAGCTAAAACGAAGAAGTTATGAATTAAACAAGATTTCCTATAGTAAAGTAATAGATTAAATCTAACCTCAAATTTTAAAAGTTGAAAACCTACTTAACAGTAGTATAAACATGTAGATTACTTAATTATGAACCTAACGCAACTTGAACGGATCACATTGGAGTTAAAACGGAGATTTTATGGCTAAAACAAATTGAGTGGCAAAACTGTAAATAACTGAAAACGTATTTTCAATCTATAGGAACCAAAATACGCTTTCAAAAGAGGAAAATGGAATTTGAAAACGCTCTTTTGACTGCGGGTTAAGTCTGAAATAATTGTAATGGTGTTTTTGAAAAACTGGCGGCGAAGGGGTATCTTGGATTTGGGACCGTCGGATTAGAACTGGATGGCCAAGATGCAACCGGGCGGAGAGAGAGAGAGAGAGAGAGAGAGAGAACCATGCCGGAACAGGGCCGGCGGCGGTGCCATTGCCGGCTCGCCGGAGCTTCGGCTTTTGGCCAACGGTGCTCGGTTCAATGAAAAAGAAGCACCGGGAGAGAGAGGAGGGGATGGGGATCTCACCCGAACCGAAGGAGGCGTGCGGGAAACAACGACGGTGGCGCGGCATTCGACGGACGGTGGCTCTCGCGGTGGCGCTAGGGTGAGGCGCGGCTGCGGGCTTGCGTGGGTGAAAAGCTTGCGGCAAGGTGGGATAGGGAGGCGGAAGAGGCGGTTCCGGCTATTTATGAGGCGGAGATTGATTGGGAGGCATGGCGCGGAGCGTAGCAGAGCCGGACACGGACATCGGCGCGGTGTCCGACTGGAGTGCGACGCGAAGGAGAAGAAGGTGCCTGACGGCTGGGCCTGGGACATCAGCCGATAGGAGGGAAAAAGGAGCGCGGGCAGGCGTGCGGACTTGGGCCGGCGCTCGGCTGGGTTGCTGCGGTGCGGCGCGGAAGAAAGCAAGCTGGGCTTCGGCCCAAGCGGGGAGGAGAGGAGAACACGCGCGGTGCTACCAGGCTGGTCGGGCGAAGCTAGGCCGTGCGGAGGGAGATGGGCCGGCGCTGAGAAAGGGGGGGTAGGCCCGTGCAGGAAGGAAGCCGCGCGGGTGGACTAGGCCAGCAGGCCGAAAGCGGGAAAGGAGGAAAGAAATTCATTTTTTTCCTTTTCTAATTTTTCCAAAGCAATTTCAAAATGAAATTTCAACTCAATTTGAAACACGACTTCAAACCAAGCAATACAAAATATTATGCAACAGCATGAATGCACACTCATGGTCGTTGACCTATATTTGTTTTTAGTTTAATAAAATTTATTATTTTTCCTAAATTCAAGTTCCCACAAAAATGCAGAATTAAACATTTTCTCCTATTTCAAAAATATGCAAATTTTTAGGGTGTTACGCCTGGAGTATAGAAGCTCATGTAAGGAAGTAGTGGCGGATCCACGGGGGGGGGGGGGGGGCTAGGGGGGCAGCAGCCCTCCCCGTGAGAGTGATTTTTTGTTGTAATTACTGTAGAAAAAACATGATTTCACCGTTAATCTTCGACATTTGTTCTAAGTCTCTATTGATTAGCCCCCCCCCCCCCCCCCCCCCCCGAGGTGCTCATCTTGGCTCCGCTAATGTAAGGAAGGATGCCTTGGTGGTATCGTCCCCTGCCTACCTTCCTCAGCTGCCTTGACTTGAGGTCTAGTGTAAACACCCCTCATCTTTGTTGATGAAGATGATATCTGAGCCCTTGGAAAAGCCAATCACATCAGCTGAGGTTTCTCAACGTCCGGCAGGCAGTGGCGCCATTTCGAGATAGATAGTCATGTGTTTTACACATCTAAATCTTTAGATGCCGTTAGTGCCACCATAACTACTACTAGCACCACCAGATTGAACCTATTGCAGCTGCCTCCAGAGGTAGATGCAGCTGCCTATATTATCAGTGACGAGTGTTAGCCCTCCTTCGTCGTCCTCTGCTCCTGTTATGATAACGCCTCCAGACAGTTCTAGCGCGCTGTCGAAAGGGACAGCTGGTGCTCACCCAAATCGTACTTGAGCATTGTGCCCCGTGTATCAATGGTGAAATAGAGCATGCCGCAGGCGAGAAGGCTGGGTTTGATGCTGTCGATGTAGCGATGAGGGGTCGCCTGCGTAAAGAACTGAGATGGACTCGCTCCAGGACTGAGCCTGCTGATGAGAATATCCTCTGCCACAAGGACCATGGTGAAGGGACCGCCGTCGCAGTCGAGGTGGTCATAGCCATCCACAGCGCAGACAACCGCCGCGATGAAGTGGCGAGTGGCATGCAAGCCCATTCGGCGGTGCCTGTCATTGGTCGCAGGGACCCAGACCACCAGCCCGTTGGGGCTGTAGGTGCGGATGAGCACGTGGCAGTGGCGGCAGTCAAGAGGCCACCAGCACCTGCAGTCGTCGAGCACCGGCTGACCGAAGAAAGGGGAGGCGCTGGAGGTGCTGACGAACAGGGGGATGTTGGGGTGGTTGTAGCCATGGTGGAGGAAGCCCAGCAAAGGCAGGCTCTGGTGGAATGCGCGGTACCTCTGTCGAAAGCCATGGCTAGAGACTCTGCGGCACCATTACATGCAGACAAGGCCAGCACGGATGAGGCACACCGGTTCGTCCGGCGGGAGATGGATGAGGATGTATTCGATGAGCTCCTCCGGCATGTCTCGGAGGCCTGTCCATGCCACCGATGGTGATGGCTTTGCCATGTCGATGACCGCTAGGTAGGGTTTGATATGATGGGGCCGGGTGGATCTGGAATTCTGGATGCGACGATGCATATGTGTATTGGCCGGATTCTTATTATGTGTGTCTACCACTCTTCCTTTTCCGTCTGCACTTTTGCTAGTCCAAATAAGACTCAAAACATCTGATCACATCCATACCCCTTTTCCCATCTTGCTATGGTGCTGTTTGCCTTGGAATGGATCGACTTGGATACGGAAGAGGATTCTGAGCTGTCCAATCCGGCGACGTGCTCCTCTAAGTTGCAGGCTTGCTGGCAGGATTTCCTTTTCAGTAGTGCTAGCGGCCTAGCGCTCGGACGTCCGGACAGACGCCCGTGCCTACACTTCGCATACCGTCCAACCCCACACGACGTCTGCGCACCTGACCCTACACGGAGTCCACACCCTGCTTGACCCCACGCGTTGTCTGTGCCTCGCCTGCACCCTCACGCCCCCCTCCAGCAGCTGTAGCAGGCGGGTCACATTGCAACATGTGCAACACCCGATTAACTTTTAAAACATCTAGATTAGATGCAACACTTTGTAACATACTTCTGAAGACAGATGGAACACTTAAACCATGCTTCTGAAACACTTGAAAAAACACCTGAAAACACTTGAAAATCATGGCAAACATATGCTATGTCCAGATAAAACCCTTGCAACATATGTGTGAAACATATGTAATATCCAAATAAACACACTTGCAACATACGTCTGAAAAAAAGAAGAAAATCCATGGCGCCCGGCGCTTCTCCTTGCACTGGCGGCACCTGTCGGTGCCATCGGCCGCGTGCGCGCACGCGCGGCCTTAATGGTTGGCTAACAAGCGGCGAAGCAGTCCTCACGCGCGGGCGCGACAGTGCCCATGCTGTTAGGGTGGCGGGCGGCAGAGTAGAAGCAACGGCAAGGGAGGTCCGGTGGGTGTGGGGGCTTGAGTGGTAGAGGTGGCAGTGAAAGATTTTTGGGGAAAGAGAGGAAGGGAACACCATGGACGATGAGCAAGGGAGGTCTCTCATCTCATTTCCTTATCCGGCTGGCGTAGCGGGAGGGACGGATGCATAATCGTAATAAAAATGGGACGCGCTTTTGGGCTGGTCCATAGGCCTAGGACAAGGTGACCGGACGAACGGACGTCCTAGACACAACATTTCCATTTCATTTTTGCACCGAAATCTACCAACATTTCGGATATTATTTCCTTTCATGCATGTTCCTCTCTACGCGCAACATTTCTCATGCACACCATGACGCCAGTTACACCAAGCTCCAAGAACACGAATTCCACGTCGTCCCCAACACCCACCGCCATTACTGCAGGGGCGTCCTCATCCTCATCGCCTGCTGTCTCCCAACCCTGCTCCACAAGATGGCCACAACTCTCATGCTGGGAAATAGTGTCCCTAAGCACCCACTTGTTGGTGCTGCCGCCAGTAGCACCAGCGCCGCCATGCCCACGGTCGTTGTTCACCCTGCGGAGCTAGACGTTCAGCATGTTCTCCCTATCCACATGGAAGAGGTAGAGAAAAGAGTTGTCCTCCCGGCAGTGGACATGGTTGCCTCGGTACTGATCAAGCTCCACACCCCCAGGGAGATCAACGATGAAGAATCTCTCTGTGGCGAGGTCCAGTCCCAGGATGCACCTCGCTTGGGTCACCATGTAGATCTTGCCGTAGGCGAGTACAGTAGTCGGCAGGATCGAGACCGACGACTTAGCGAGCACAGTAAAATATGATTTTTCTATCTATGCACCTGATAAAAAGTGTGGGATACATTTTACAAGGTTTGGTATGTCTTCATCTATGTGAATTCCGTGCATATATTTAGTTTTTTGCTAAATGATTTTTAGGGGCTTTGGATTGCATTATTGTGGGAAAATATCTCAATACTAGAAAATCATTTATTGCCCAAAGAATTCAGATTTGGTTTTGAAAAGAGAGAGAGTCTAAATAACCCTTGACGCCTTGTGTGTTGCCTACTTAACCTCAAACTTACAAGACCATGTATTCAACACATTAAACTTTCCCATACCCAATCATTTTACCCTCGGGCTCGTTTTGCTAATCGGTATTGTGTACGTGGACAGCTGCAGTGACATTCTTGGCCACGCTCGTCTTGGGCCGCCGGCCTGTGGCGCACACTCGGCCTGATCACCTCGTGCTCCTCCGTGTGGAAACCATCTTCCTTGAGGGTGTGCACCAGCTTATGCCCAATGATGCTGTCGAGCTCCTTGTGGAGCCTAGTAGGCACTTCCAGTCTGCAGCCATATCTCCCTGTAGCATTCGGGGATGGTGACTTGGCTTAATTAGGTGGCACGCGATGTCTCTGGCACCGCACAGTATGTGGCCACATTATTGCGAATAGAGGTTGGGGACACAGTCACTACCGGAGATCGGCTCTTTGTGGAGTGACAAGTGGTTTGCCGAGTGTTGTTTTTCGGGCACTCGGCAAAGACGCCTTTGCCGAGTGTTTTTTTTTACACTCGTCAAAGAAGCTCTTTGCCGAGTGTTTTTTTTGACACTCGGCAAAGAAGCTTCTTTGCCGAGTGTTTTTTTTTTGACACTCGGCAAAGAAGCTCTTTGCCAAAGAAAATTTCAAAGCACATTTTGAAGCAGTAAATTAATTCAAATGAAAAAGTTTTCAACTACAAAGTTGTATAACTCATCAAGATGTACAATGTTTGTTTTGGTCTTTTTTTGATATGACAAAGTGAAAGTAAATTTGTTCACAAATCTAACATATCTCTCTTGTAGTTTATGAAACTACAAGAGAGATATATAAGATTTGTGAACAATGTTAGAACGACCATGTCGGATGAACAGATGACTAAACAACCAAAATAAACTTTGTATATCTCCAAAAGTTATGAAACTTTGTAATTGGCAACTTTTTGAGTTCAAATCATCTTGTCATGCAAAACTGTGTTTGAATTTTAAAATTTTAAAATTTGAACTTTTCAAATGACCTCGGATGGAAAAACAACCAAAATAAACTTTGTAGATCTCGAAAAGTTATGAAACATTGTAGTTGGCAACTTTTTGATTTGAAATCATCTTGTCATGCAAAACTGTATTTGAATTTCAAAAATTTAAAATTCAAACTTTTCAAACGACCTCGGATGGAAAAACAACCAAAATAAACTCTGTAGATCTCGAAAAGTTATGAAACATTGTAGTTGGCAACTTTTTGATTTGAAATCGGCTTGTCATGCAAAACTGCGTTTGCATTTCAAAATTTTGAAATTCAAATTTTGTAAACGACCTCGGATGGAAAAACTTACTAAACTAAAAGTGTAGATCTCGAAAAGTTATGAAACTTTGTAGTTTACAACTTTTTTATTTGAATTCGTTTAGGGCCTCAAAGAAGCAATTTACACTCGGTTTAGTATAATATGTTAGGAACTTAAACGGAATCTAGACACAAGTGACAGTGTGGTGTAGTGGTAGAGGAGGTTCACGCGCAGGGGGAGGTCATGGGTTCGAATCCCGTCGGCCGCGTTGCTGCAAAATTTACGCGAAAAATGCCAGAGATGGGCAGGCGCTGGCGGTGGGGGCCTCCACCGATTAAAAAAAATTCCATTTTTTTCCATTTTTTGGGTTTTTTTCGGTTCCAACTTTGCCGAGTGTCCAACACTCGGCAAAGCCTTTACCGAGTGCCTGACACTCGGCAAAGTTGGAACCGAAAAAACCCAAAAAAATGGAAAAAAATGGAGATGTCCTGGTTTGTGAGCATCGTACGTGACAACGTGGTCGAAACTTTTTCAAATTTTTTCCACGGCACGCATACGATATGGCGACAACTCGACAAGTTTCATGATATTTGGAATTCGTTCGCATTTTTTACAATTAAAAAACCACTCCCACGCAAGTTGGCGGCGTTGCCCCGTGAGCACGTTGATCGAAATTTCAAGACAGTTCTTGGATTTAGCTTAAATTTACACTAAGAAACAAGGATAACATTTTTTGAACGAATGTAATCCATTATTCGATGCACCTGCAGTTCAAACTTACATTTTCTGGAAATATTCAACAAAACAAAATAAACTATAGAAATATGCCAAAAGGCAATGAAAATGTCCCAAATTTAAACATGTTGTTTGTGGTAGTGTACTAAAGCTTCAAAAAAAACCAAAAAAAAAAAAATTTGCCGAGTGCCAAGTTTTGGCACTCGGCAAAATAAATTCTTTGTCGAGTGCCGCCTAGCTGGCACTCGGCAAAGAGCTGCTGAATTTTTTAAAAAACTTCGCCGAGTGCCAGATCACGACACTCGGCGAAGAAAATTGACTTTGCCGAGTGCCGCCGATCTGGCACTCGGCAAAGCCGCCTTATCCCTTCACCCGCGCCCGGCCGGCGCGCTCTCTCTCTCTTGCTCTCATTTCTCTCTCCCTCTCACCTCTCTCTCCCTCAGCCGCCGCCGCGCACATCCCCGGCCCGCGCCTCCACCCCGGCCACCGCCCCCGCCCCCGCCCGGCCACCTCCCGGCCACCGCTCCCGCCCCCGCCCGGCCACTGCCCCCACCCGGCCACCGCCCGACCACTGCTCCCGCCCCCACCCCGCCACTGCCCCCGCGTGGGCCCCAGCGCCACCGCGGCGTGCCCCACCGGTGGCCACGCCTCCGCCCGGCCTCCACCGCCCGCGCTGGCCCCCTTGGCGGCCACCTCCAAGCCTGTGCCCCCCCTTGGCGGCCACTGTAGAAGAGAGGAGGAGGAGGCGCGCCACGGCCACCACCCCCGCCCAGCCTCCACCGCCCGTGCCGGCCCCCTTGGCGGCCACCTCCCCCGCCTGCGCGCCCGCCTCGGCGGCCACCTTCCCCGTTAGCGGCCACTGCAGAAGAGAGGAGGAGGCAGGGGAGAAGAGAGGAGAAGGGGAGAAGAGAGGAGGGGAGAAGAGAGGAGGAGAAGGAGAAGGAGAGGAGAAGGAAGGTGCCGGCCTAGGCCCATCGACCCTCACACCGTTGCGATCGTCCCCGCCGTCGTCGCCGACCCTCGTTGTTGCCATTCTCGTCGCAAAAGGTATGCCCTACACCTGTAGTAGTTAGTAGTAGTACTTAGTAGTGTTAGTAGTAGTTAGTAAGTAGTAGTAGTTAGTAGTTAGTAGTATTGTTAGTAGTAAGTAGTGATAGTAGTAGTGTTAGTAGTAGTAGTGTTAGTGTTAGTAGTAGTTGTAGTGGTAGTAGTACTTGTTGTTGTACTACTTCGATACTTTCATCTGCATGGAAAGAGAACTAAAGTACATGGCTTGTCTTGGTATATATATGTTTGTTGGCCTTCATGCCTATGTTTGGTATATATGTGGTTGTTGGCCATCGCTCCTACGTTTCTTGTAGGTTTTGGAAACCTCGCCGTGCAGGGGAGGTGCTGCTGAAATTTTCAATGGATTCTAACCTATTGCCTTTTTATGTAGGAGAAGGACCCATGGGAGGGACTCGGTGACCCCGATCATCTTCGTCGGCGCTGCTGATCTGCCTGCATCGCATCGCCTCGCCACTGCACCGACACGCCACTGCCCCGCTAGCCTGACTCCACCGCCACCCTAGGTATAACCCCCTCCTCCTTTGCATGCATGTTTTATATGGTCACATAGCCCAGTTAGGCGTCTCCCGTTCGAAAGAGATACAATCGGAGGTATGCAGATCTTTGCATATCTGCGACCGTATCTCTTTCAGATTGTCCACGTATTTTGGATAGCCCGTAGATGCGTAGATGAGGTTAGTTTCCATGGTTCGCTCTGGTCCGAGACAGACTTTTGGCATCACCTCCCTGTAGTTCTCTGGATACACACACTCCCTTGCAGGATGTGTATCGGGAGAATAGCGAGGAGGTGCTGCCGAAATTCTGTCTCGGATAGGAGCGGAGCATTGAAACTGACCTCATATACGCATCTACGGGTGGGATTATGACCTATCCTCACCTATTAGATGGTAGGAACGCCGTGCAGATGCAATTGCTGGTTATATTACTCGCTTACATATGTATATGCCAGAGGATGGAGAACCATGATTGGATGTACACGGGCCACGCAAGTATGACCCCAGAATGGATGACTAAGACTAATGGTTTCTTGGAGCATTCATTTGGTGAGGCTGCTAGAGGGTCGAGTCGGATGCCTTGTCCCTGCAGCAAATGTGACAACCGTGTAAGAAAGAATAGGAAGAACGTGGGGGAAGATCTTGTTAATTATGGATTCACGCCAAACTATACCTGCTGGATCCACCATGGTGAAGCCGATCGTATTAGAGAGGAGGTGGTGAGACCACACCTCGAGGATTTTGATGGAGATGCCGGGGTAGCAGACTGGATGGATGACTTTCAGGAGGCACGGTTCGGTGAAGGATTAGAGGACGAGCTAGAGGAATCCGCAAAGGCGTACTACGATATGCTGTCTTCGGCACAGAAGCCCCTTCACGAAAAGACAATGGTTTCGCAACTGGACGCCTAATGGCGTTCAAGTCGCAGTGTAGCATGAGTCGAGACAACTTCGATGGTATGTTGGTAGTTGTTGGATCCCTGCTTCTGGAGGGTCACATTCTGCCGAAGAACTTGTACGAGTCACAGAAACTTCTTCGTGCCCTTAAGATGCCGTATGAGCACATCCATGCTTGTCCGAATGGTTGCGTCCTATTTAGGAAAGATCACGAGAAAGCAACGCACTATCCAAAGTGCAAATCCTCTAGGTATATGGAGGTCGACACTAGTGATGGCAAGAAGGAACAGCTTGGTATCCCCGTGAAGGTCCTACGGTACCTTCCTGTCATACCGAGGATCCAACGGCTGTACATGATAGAGGAGTCCGTGAAACAGATGACATGGCACAAACATGGCAAAAGATACAATGCTGACAAGATGGTACACCCATCGGATGGCGATGCATGGACCCATTTCGATGGCATACATCATGGTAAAGCTAAGGAGGCTTGGAATGTATGTGTAGCACTGGCAATAGATGGGTTCAACCCCTATGGATTGCTGGTGGCCCCGTACACTTGTTGGCCCATGTTCATGATCCCCCTCAATCTCCCCCCCGGCGTCATGTTTCAACCCAAGAACGTATTCTTGTCACTGATAATTCCTGGACACCTGGGGAACAAGATGGGTTTGTTCATGGAGCCTCTCATTGATGAATTGATCCTTGCTTGGGAAAAGGGGGTACTGACATACGACCGAGCTACAAAGAAGAACTTCACAATGCATGTGTGGTACCACTACTCCCTGCATGACTTCCTGGCGTATGGCATATTCTGCGCGTGGTGTGTTCACAGGAAGTTCCCATGCCCAATATGCAAGACAGCTGTGAGGTTCACTTGGCTAAAGAGGGGTGGCAAGTTTTCTTCATTTGACCAACATCGTCAATTCCTCCCTCTTGACCATCCATTCAGATGAGACGTCAAGAACATCAGGAAAGGGGTTCAAGTCACCGACCCTACACCTAAGATGATGATCGGTGCCGAGCTCCATGCTGAGATAGAGGCTCTCAAAGATGATAAAGAGAAAGGTGGTTTTATTGGATATGGTGAGGAACACCAGTGGACTTATAAATCGAGCTTGACTAGGCTCCCCTATTTCAATGACCTTCTTCTTCCACACAACATTGACGTAATGCACACAGAAAAGAATATCGTCGAGGCACTTTTTGCAACACTCATGGACATTCCTGATAAGTCAAAGGACAACATTAAGGCTAGACTGGACCTGGCAATGATGTGCGATAGGCCAAAGCAAGTGATGAAGCCTCCCGCGCCCGGCAAGAAATGGAGAAGGACTCCGGTCGATTTTGTCTTGAAAAAGGACCAAAGGAAGGAAGTACTGCAGTGGATCCAGACGTTATTGTTCCCTGATGGGCATGCGGCGAATTTGAGTAGGGGAGTGAACTTGTCCACTATGCGAGTCTTAGGGATGAAGAGTCATGACTACCACATATGGATTGAGCGGCTCCTTCCTACGATGACCCAGGAATACGTCCCTAAGCATGTGTGGCGCGTGCTGGCAGAGTTGAGCTATTTCTTCCACCAGCTTTGTGCCAAGGAGTTATCTCAGGATGTGATTGATGACTTCGAGAAAGTGGCACCTGTGTTGCTCTGCAAGTTGGAGAAGATCTTCCCACCCGGCTTCTTCCTAGCGATGCAGGATTTGATTTTGCACCTACCGTACGAGGCACGAATGGGGGGGGGCCCGTGCAGGCCTGTTGGTGCTATACAATTGAGAGATGTATAAAGATTCTTCGGAAAAAGTGTAGAAATAAAGCCAAAATTGAGGCTTCTGTGGTAGAGGCATTCATTCTAGAGGAGGTGTCAAACTTCACAACAGCATACTATAAGGATGGCCTTCCCAGCGTGCACAATCATCCCCCTCGTTATAACGCGGACGAGAGTTCATCGAACCTCAGCCTTTTCAAAGGGCAACTCGGAAAGGCAAGCGCATCGGGCACCAAGACCTTGCGACATGATGAGTGGCGCACTATCATGCTGTATGTGTTGTTGAACCTTGACGAAGTGAAGCCTTATGTGCAGTAAGTTCTCAATGAGCTTGTTACATACGCCCTTGTCACTATCCTCCATCTATCGAACCCCCTTATCTCTTGTTTTTTTAGGGAATTTCTGAATAAATACTAGAGAGGGAATATGGCTCCTTCCCCTCAAGAAGAAGATAGTCTTCTCAAAGATGGTGTGCCCGATTTCATATCCTGGTTCGATACGAAGGTACCGTCCAATTTACCTCGTTCAATCTTTGACATCCCACTTTGTTCCTACGAGCGAGTAATGTAACGATCTATCCGGCCTCACCTTGCAGGCCCACAAGGATGCAGAAATGGATGCTGAGTTGAAAGGGCTCGCCAAAGGCTTTGCCTACAAGGTCAAGTCATTCACCGTTTATGATGTGAATGGCTATCGCTTTCACACAAGAAACTATGAGCGGAGTCGGCCCAATCGGAAAACCATGAATACCGGAGTTCATACGCCTGGCACCGATGAGCACGACTACTATGGCATAGTAGAAGAAATATACGAGCTCAATTTTGAGTATCGCAAAGCTCCTAATCAAGTCGTATTCAAATGCCATTGGTTCGATCCTAATGTCACGAGAACAGCCCCTGAGATTGGACAAGTCGAAATTCAATAGAATTCTATCTATCAAGGAGAGGATGTCTATATTATGGCTCAACAGGCCACGCAAGTTTATTATCTCCCATGGGCGTGCCAAAAAGACCCCAATATTATCGGTTAGTACCTTGTGCAGTTGGTATCGCCATACGGTAAACTGCCTGTCCCAAACGATGAGGATTACAACTTTGACCCAAACACACAGGAGTTCTATCAACTAGAGGGGCTAGAAGGGAGGTTTGACATAGACATGTTTTCGCTGATGGGCATGGAAGTAGACAATGACATTGATTAGGACGATGGAGATGAGGACGACGAAGAAGAGGTGCAAAATGCTAAGGACTTACAAATGCTTGAGCGATTATAGTTAGGTGATGACAATGATGACAACGATGGAGATGAGCCCGATTTACTCGACAATATTGATAGTGATGATGACACCTATGATCCAGCCGCTGCCGATCGTGAAGAATATTTCTAATTCATGTAATACTATATTATTATTATTATTATTGTTATTGCAATTATGTTTCGTTCATTTTGCATCTCTTTATAAGTACTTGTAATTTAACTGTGCTAATTGGTTTACTCTTTGAAATTGCAGGCACTCGACAAAATGCCGGGCGGAAGGCAAGCCCATCGGGGGGTCAACTCCCTCTACATGAGGGAGCGCTCACCACCCCATGCTGAGGAGGACCCCTTGCCGGAGCCGCCGATGAGGAGGACAAGGAGCGGCTGCCCCCGCGGCCGTCCGAGGATGAGGGTGCAGCCGGCTGCCACCCCATCGGTGGACAAGGACGACCAGGTGGTGGGCCTGCACATAGGCGGGGGTTGCACTTCCTCTGACTCGTTTGACCACGGGGAGGCGGTGATAGCGACACCAGGGGGTTCCACTAGCACTGCCTCTGGCTCTACCTCGTCGAGAGTCTACTTGCGCGGGCCCTCGCAGCTCTCGGCGCGGCTGATCCCACTTCACCAGCGCCCGGTGATTCGACCCAGCGGCGACAAGTAAGTATTATTTCACTACTATTTCATATGACATATTGAAAATCGAACTGGAGACTAACAATTCTTCTTAATGACTCTTGTAGCAACTGGGAAGTTGTGTTTGAAACGGGCTGGCACATCAATGGCACCCTGGGCCTTCTGATTCGGCAGCACTACCCTGGCATGGTCACCTACGCCTCGGTGACTTCGCCGCCCTGGACGTGGGACCACTTCTACGCCGCCGAGGACAGCGAGTTCGGCACCGTTGCGGCGCGGATCAAGGCCGAGTTCTGGGTGAGTCTTCATCGCACTAAATTGGTCAATACTATGCATTCATTGGTCGTTCTTGAAATAATGAAACGATACATGATGTCTGTATGTAGGACTTCTTCAGGTGCGATGAAGGGTTTGAGGACCGGGCGGCGCGAGTGCAGGACAAGGTCTGTAGGTCCCGACTCTTGGACCTGTACCACGAGATGCGGCTCCAATGCATCATCAACTACAGCACCGACGGCCTTGGTCAGGTGGTGAGGATGGCCGATGCCAGGACCAGGACGCTCACCAAGGAGCAGTACCTCTCGGTAAGTACGAAACATTAATACTGACTCCTTCCATGAAGAATAGGTAGGCTTCATTTCATCTTCTAACATATCAATAACTTGATGGCATGCAGCAATGTCCTGATTGGTGCGCCAGGCACCGCCTCTGCTGGGAGGCCATTGTGGACAGGTGGCTCTCAGAGGAGTGGGCGGAGAAGCACAACATCCGTCGGGACTGCCGCCTACAGATGGGTGGGGCGCCACACCACCAAGGCAACCAGAGCCTCAGCGCGTACGCCCAGACATGGGTAATCTTCTTTGTGTTTTCACCTTTATTTATTTATTCTATAACTCAATTCTCATTACTTGTAATCATCTTTCTGTTTTCCTCGCAGTCCCAGGCGCACCAAGGCCAGGAATGCAACGAGTTCATGGCGTACGCCCTGGCACACAAGGGCAAGGCGACGGCCCCGGAAGTCACCTACAACCCGGCGGACGGGCCCGAGGCGTACACCAACACGAGCGTCCACAGCAAGCTTAGCGAGTACACCTCGGCGGCCCACGCGCACCATGGGGAGGACTTTGATCTGGCCATCCAGCCCCTGGACATAGACCTCCTGATGAGGATGGGAGGAGGGAAGCAGCACGACCGATACTGGATGGCGGATAGCACAGTCGACTCCACCTCTGTTCCCAACCTCGTCGATATATGAGCAAGGAGCACGAGCTCCTCCCTCCCCATACACTCTCAGCAGCAGAGCTCACAACAGCAGATGGCAGAACTTCAGGTTAGTACTATTTTATTCATCGTTCATTGCTTTTACACATCTACCTTGCCTTTGCATTGTTTAAACATTGCGTGTGGAATGTTGCAGGCCGACTTGCAGAGGTTGGAGGCCTAGCAGGTGGCCCAGGCGGAGGCCCATCAGTTGGAGATGGAGGCTGTACAAGCCCAGAGGGCGGCCGAGGCGTAGAGGCTGCAGGACATGTTCAGCTTCATGGCAAGCCTTCAGGCCTTGCCAGGTGTGGTCGTGCCCCAGTCGCTGCTCGCTCCAGTTGTGGCTCCTTCTCCTCCTGTAGGGACTCCGGTGAGTATATATGGTTGTTTATTCCTTTAGCTTGTGCGGCCCTCCTGTAGATACTCATGAATTCGCTTCTCCTTTGTGCAGCCACAGTCGGCGGGTTCGAACCCGACTCCTCAAGGTGGCCCTTCTCCATAGGCCGGGTGGACAACTAGCCCTCCTCAAGGTGGCAGTTCACACTCCGGGTGGGGAGGCTGGCAGTAGGTACCGTTTATTTGTTTCTTTTCATGTTGCATGGACTTGTGTTAGACTTAGCCTTACGTTGGACTACTACTAGAGACATATATATATTGTGATGGATATTGTCATGGATGATGCGAATGTATGTGATGGATTATGGACAATGGATTTGTATGTGATGTATTATGGATGGTGCATGTGTATGTGATGGGTTATGGATGTGTATGTGATGGAATATGGATGTGTATGTGATATATCCTGTGCTGTGTGTTGATATATATGTGATTTCTTTGTTTGTGCTGATGGAAAGCAAAAAACAAAAAAAAGCAATTTCCCCTCTTTGCCGAGTGCCACACTCGGCAAAGAGGGCTTTGCTGAGTGCCGTGACCATGGCACTCGGCAAAGCTGGGAAGCAGAGACCCAATTTCCCAGCTTTGCCGAGTGCCAGAGCCATGGCACTCGGCAAAGATTTTTTTTAAAAAAAGAAAAAAATTCTTTAACGAGTGCAAGAGTATGGCACTCGGCAAAGAATTTTCAAAAAAAAAAGAAAAAATTCTTTGCCGAGTGCCGCTGAGGTGGCACTCGGCAAAGAGGCCGTCAGAGTTGACGTCGGATTTTTTTTGCCTGAGTGCTGACGTGACACTCGGCAAAGGCTTTACCGAGTGCCCGATATGTGGCACTCGGCAAAGAAACCTTTGCCGACTGCTCTTTGCCGAGTGCAGCACTCGGCAAAGCCTTTACCGAGTGCGGCACTCGGCAAAGCCTTTACCGAGTGTATTTCGGGCTTTGCCGGGTGCTGCAGGCACTCGGCAAATTGCCGGTTTCCTGTAGTGTGTCATCACTGTTATAGTGATGTAAGGTAAGATATTAGAGGAAAAAACTTATTGGGTATTTAAAATGTCTATTGTTTAAGTGAGGTCTGGAAAGAGATGGCAGCAGCCCCTGGGCAAATCTGAGATCAACGATTTCTCATTAGAATATATGTTGAGACTTAGTTCTCTCCCAAAAACAAATTAAGACCAGATAAGCTAGTACCAGGAATTGAAAGGGTGAGGGTGATGCTCACCACTGGTGCTGCACCACACGCCCAATATATGTTGAGATAATGCAGACTTTTAATCTAAGAATGATTGTGCGGATTTGTTTTCTAAGAATAATGTGACTAGCAACTACTTCACAAGCACCAATACCACTACTGCTCAATACAGGATCTGTCACCTTGAAGTCAGAAACCAGTTCTGTAGGCAGAAAAAAAATGCCAACAACAATAGAGAACTAGATCAATCTACCTCTTAGAAATTTACAGCTTATGTCACATCAGAGTCTGCACTCTGCATCACATGATAAAAAAAAATATTGGCGTCCAACTTTCTAGCAAGATATATGAGATAAAAACATCAGAGTCGAGAGAAAATCGGTCTGTGGTAGTGATAGTATGAGCATGAGATCCTATAGAAGTCAACTACGAGGAAGTGTGCAGGGTAACTTACCATGTCACTTTATGCTTCCTTAAGCATGTCAGGTGGCATCTCTATTTATTTTTTGTCAGCAATGCCAACAAACATGATAGTCTGGGCAGTAGGCACTTCAAACTAAGAATACAGAACACCATGAAATCAGATGATGTACAGGTCACCTAGAGCTAACATGAGTTGCACCAAAATGAACAGTAGTGCATACTTAATAAAAACTGTACACCAGATTTGTTTTATAAAAGAATTCACCCGTATCAGTGAAAAATGCAGCTGCCCAATACAAATTCAGTGCCTATTGTTAAAATTCAGTGTTCTCGCACCTCTATAGATGGGTAAATAAATTGCCTAAAACAATATAAAAGCATTTGATTCTTGTACATTGTGCACTGTTGGATTATATCTCATACATATTGTATTGTACACCTAAACCAGAGGCAATGTAGTTTTTTAGTGTCCACACAGTACAGTTAGTGCTTCACAGTGTGTAGTAATAGATGAGGCCACAGGTGTGTGTTGCAGAGTCCTTTATTTGCAAGCAAACATTTTGAGAAGTCAAATCATAATATTCAGTGTCTATTGTTCAGTGCTCTAGCACTCTGTAGAAGGGCAATCTAAAAATTCAGTGCCGAAACCGGATCTATGCATAACTAGTATTTATCTCAATAAGATAGCTAGTAGTGACAAGCAATGAATAAGATAGATTGCTAAAAGCAGTTAGCTCAACAATTCAGTGCTTCGTCTTACCTTTATCAGATTTATCTCCAAAAGGCCCTAGCACAGTAGCTCTTTCAGTTTGCAATGATGCACCCAACCTGCAAAGAAAAGGTCAAAACAGCATTGGGTAGAGACATTGAGGTGAGCAATGCAAAATCATGGATCTAGCTGAACAAAATTCCATGGGGGAAATATACACCACACACTGTAAGGATAAATACTAACATAAATTTATTAAACAAATCTGCAAAATATGTAATACCAAGAATGCAAACAAGATTGGAAGGGAATGAAACTCACTAGTTTTATGTATGCTTTTATAAAATAAATCTCTTGACTGCCCTTGTATACTTTATGTTCATGAAACAAAAAACATTCAGATCCTGGTGTCCTGGTGACATGCGAGTGAGCTAGAGTATGGAGGGGAGAACAGGAAGAAGATTGCACAACTGGGAGGATGGCCGCTGGCCTGACGCCCTGGCCCTGGTGCATACGCTTGTGATTAGATCAGATCGAAATACAAATTGCCAAATAGATTAAGCTAGGGTTCTTCTGGTGCTCGGCTTGGCACAGCAGGAAGGGCGGAGAAAGGGTGCTTACTTTAACCATAACACCGGGGGAGCATGCGCTACCAGGGGATCTCGTGCTGTGCCAGGGATCTCACGCCGCCGCCCAGCGTTGGGGGATCTCGGGTGGCCCAAGCACTGCCTGGGGTTGGAGGGTGCCGCGCCCGCCAGGGCTAAGGCCGCCCAAGTGCCACTGGCACGCAGCACGAGGGCGTGGAGGAGAGAAAGGGGCTGCAGCATGTCGACGACGTGCCCGCACTGGTGTAGGGGTGTCGGTGCGGTTCCGAGAGGTTCCGCAACACCATGGTCCTGAGGAGGAACGAGAGGGAGGAGCTGTGAGAAGAGAAAGGGAACCTCGACTCAGCATATCATAGGGACGCATGGTGCGGGCAGTCTTACCTGCGCTTGGCCGTGCGCCCGTGCTCCGCTGCCGGCTGCTGAGATCCAAGAGGCAGAGAGAGAAAGGGAAGGGAAATGGGGAGAAGATTCAGGGAGGTGAGCAGGTAATAGGATAAGGATGAACCTTGTTTTCAACACATTAAACTTTCCCATACCTGTCATTTTACCCCTGGGCTAGTTCTGCTAACCAGTTTTGTGTACGTGGACAGCTTTGGTGGCATTCTTGACCACGCTCGTCTTGGGCCACCTGCCTATAGCACACGCTACGCCGACCACCTCACTCACCTCCGTGAGGAAGCCATCCACCTCGAGGGCGTGCACCACAACGTGGCAGACGTTGATGTCGCGCTCCTCGTGGATCCTTGAAGGCACAACTATAGTCTAAAGCCTTATCTCCCCATAGCATTTGGCGATGGTGAATAAGCTTAGGTGGCGCGGGATGTTGTCTCTGGCACCGCAAAGGATGTGGCCACATTATAGGGAATAGGTTGGTGGGGAGACAATGTCAGAACTTTGCTGAATGTCACACTACTGGTAACAGAGTGGAGGTGGATGAAGTCGATTTAGTAGAGGCGATTGTGGCCACGGTAATCTGAAGTGGCCTCACGTTTGGTGGTTTGTTGCACCCTGTGCCGTTACTGCCGAGAGCGAGATCGTACCTGTGGGCGATGGCAGCACCACTTTGGAAGGTGACAACTCCGTGGCCACCAACACGGCTGCTACTGCCGCCACTTGATCCCGCCGGCACCACGGAGGCGCACGATGACGTACTATGGGTTTGCCCCCTGGGGGACCTAGCGGATGGAGAGTGGGGGCGCACTTGATCCCACGAGGACATGCATGCATACATAGCACTATGCTCAGGGCGGGCAGTTATTCCATCGTCCACTGGGAACACATGTCACCATGGCCTTCGTGGAGGCAAAGTCAACGCGACGGCTCGTGGATGCCGCACATACGCCTAGTGGCTGCATGTGGCTTGACCATGCCCCTTGACGCCGCTGCTACTGTTGAGCACGTGAATGTGTTCCTCGCGGTGGCCGTGGCATCCATGATGTGCCACTGTGCAAAAAAACTCAAATAGCTGCCTGCACCATCTACAGACGCCGAACAAACGCGTCTGTGATATTAATTCACAGATGCGCGTTCCCAACACGCGTCTGTAGTAATTCGCCGACCAGTTGTCCTAAATTGACAAGATGGACAGATTCTGGATCATACGCATCTGCCCACGCCAGGGACACTATCTGGGCGTTGAGATGTTAGCAACCGGTTTACTTTGATCCTCATCAAGAAGGTTGTATGCCACGCCTAACTTCTTGAGATTCAGTGCGACAATTGTGCGCTACTGCAAGCTCCTAGTCAAACAGCTTTATTTTTAGGAGACACTTGGAGTGGATGGAGAGATTGTCCAGCCCATGTTATTCGAGGATACTGAGCTTCTGCAAGCACGGGCACCGTGGTTCGGAGCGTTGTAGAGGATGCACGGGCCATGTAATTGGACGCGGCTCAGGGAGAGGTTGGTCAGCATTGTCAAAGATGCCCTAGGGAAGGAAGGCGAGGCCTTGATACCGTAGCTTGGGCTGAATCTTGGTGGCTTTCTCGAAGCAGGGCAGCTCAAAGAGGCCTCTATCCCAGGCCTCCTCCACATCCTCCTCGTCGTCAACGTTGGCGGCCGCGGCGGCACTCTACCAAACCACGTTGCGCTAGAGAAGGTCACCGACCAGGTGGCGCACGGCGGCGGGAAGCAAGGCATCAACAATGACATCTACATTGTGGTTCGGAGACAGCATTGCCGACATTGACGACGACGACGATGACATCCTAGCAAGTTCACACATGACAAAAACATTTATAAGAGCCAGAACATGTCCATCACAATTTGCAGCGACATGATCATCGGTACATAAAAAACATTTGTGGTAAAATATGAATTTTCTATGTATGCACCTGGGTAAAAATGTGGGATACATTTTTCTAGGTTTTGTATGTCAACATTTATATGAATTCCCTACATATATTTATTTTTTGCTAAATTAATAAGTTCTTTTATGAGGGGACATGAAATGATTTTTAGGGGCTTTGGATTGTATTATTGTGGGAGTATACCTCAATACGTGGAAAGAAATTAGATTTGGTTTTGAAAATGACAGGTCTTTCTCCATTGTGTTTGGCCACCACTTTCTACCACTCAATCGTAAATGTTACCATCTTCTTCATACTTGCCCACATAGTCCACACTCAGTTCTCCACAGCACACGACATCCTTGGCACATCACTTACTTTCTACCAACCGCCCTACCCACTGTGTAGATCTACAATTGGGAATGTTGTGATGCATCGCGCCATCACAAGAACTACGTGCACCTGTAATCTCATTGCATATAATATGATATAAAAGCCAAACATGGAAGTTTTAATAACATCTCTTATAGAAACTCTTATGTGGTTTGGACCAGAACTAAAACTCTTACTACATAGAACCATACAAGATAGGAAGTTCACAACTACAGATATGTCATCGCCGTTGGTTCAAAAGTGCCCATCACCGGTTTTTGCCCTCGTTGGCGAAAGGTCAGCAGTAATCTCGTCTCTGTTGGTTTCAAATCGACTTTAGAAATGAAGAATACCTCGGCTCGTAATACAAACCGGGGGGTAATAGTTTTATAAAAAAACCAAAAAAAAATCCAGCTGTTGGCAAGCCAATGCTACTTCCAGCCCACCGTCATGGCCTCTACCACCGTCATGGCCCCTACCACACCTTTTGTATAAAAGTAGTAGCGAGTGAACATTTTCTTTTTAGTGTGGCCTGAGCAGTTAGTTGATATAGAAAGTAGTAGCAAGCGGACATTTATTTTGTTTCGTTGTGGCAAGATGTGTCATGAGGTGGTGCGTCGGTACATAAAGGATTAGCATGTGAACATCTTTTTGTTTTGATGTGGCTCAGCGGGTTGGTATAAAAAGTAGTAGCAAGCACACATGATTTAAAGTGCGGGATACATTTTCCCTGGTTTTATATCTCAATACAGGAAAAACATTTTTTGCCTGAAGGAATCCGATGTGGTTTTAAAAATTGAAAATCTTTCTCCATTGTGTTTGGCCTCCTGTTTCTACCACTCGATAGTCAATGTCACCATCTTCATCATAGTTGCCAACATAATAGTCAACCACTCAGTTCCCGGCGTTCCCTCCGCCAGCACGCTACTGCAAGGGGATCCAAAGCCCCTGTGACCGGTTGAGCATGTCCACCATGGACGTCGTCTGGTACCTGCGGACGAGGCCCGTGAGGTCCGTCGAGTCGCCAAGCACAGTGGCACGCTGCCATGAGTGGGAGCTCAGCCCGGACAGGATATAGGCGTCGCCAGACCCCTCATACAGCTGCGGTTTCAGCGCGCGCTCCTGCATCTCCCGCCGCTCGGCCACTAGCGCCTGCTTTTGCTGGTCCCAGGACAGCGACGCGCACGACTCCAGAAGCCGCGCGGGTGTAGTCGCCCTCCTCCTACCGCGACACTCGCGCTCCAGCTGCAGGGACATCGCCGCGCTCACCGGGAACTCTGGGCAGAGCAGCATCACCGGGTCGCCTCCAACCCGCACCATCTCCGTGGTGACTGTGTCGTGGTAGGTGCAGCTCGGCCGGACGAGTGCAATGGACATGTGTGACGGCGTCACGCGCACGGTGACGAGGAAGTCCCTCTCCTCGTCGGCGTAGAGGCGGCTGACGTGGATGAAGGCGACGCGGCAGTTGCCGTCCACTCTGCTGGCGTAGCTGCCAGACATAGTGGACATGATCAGCAGCACGCCTTAGTCGGCGCACTCGACCCTGAGCCGCGTCTCCTGCGCCACCACGCAGAGAGGAGCCCGCCGATGCACGGCGCGAAGGCGTCCTGGATCGACCCCACCACGTCGATTAATAAGAAGGTGCCGCTGGACATCTGGGCGACGGCGTGCATCGCCCTGGAGTCGTGGTCCATGCCGAAGCCAAAGGCATGGATCGGGACGTAGAGCTCGCACCTGGGAAGGATGGAGCGCGGGACGAGCGGCACGTAGTCCAGCGCCGAGCCGTCCCATGGCAGGAAGTTGTAGGAGTCCACGCCGTCAGAGAGCAGGATGATGCTGCACACCGGGTTCCTGGCTTGCCTGTCCTCCACCATCCTGGCAGCTTTCCGCAGCTTCTTGACAATGTTGGTGCCGCCATCGGCGACGAGGGAGTCGACAGCCTGCAGCGACTGCTGCTGTCCGAAGGCGGTCATCTTCCAGAGCGGGAACAGCCTGCTGGCTGACGAGGAGAAGGCGATGACCTCGTGGCTGACGACGATGCAGGCCCCAGCAGCAAGGCCACAACATGTCTAGCACAATATGCAGTGACATGAGCATTAGTTGGTAAAAAAACATTTGTGGTGGAATATTATTTTTCTATGTATGCACCTGAATAAAAGTGTGGGATACATTTTCATAGGTTTGGTATGTCATAATTTATATGAATTCCCTTCGTATATTTATTTTTTTTGCTAAATTAGTAACTCTTTTTCTATGTGGGGACATTAAATGATTTTTAGGGGATTTGGATTGTGTTGTTGTGGGAGTATATCTCAATACAAGGAAAACCTTTATTGCCCAAAGAAATCAGATTTGGTTTTGAAAATTGTAGGTCTTTCTCCGTTGTCCCTGCATTGTCCCAGGCACCGACCACCGTTATTGCAGGGGTGTCCTCATCTCCATCGCCTGCGGTCTCCCAACCCTGCTTCACGAGATGGCCGCAAGTCTCATGCCGGGAAATGGTGTCCCTGAGCACCCACCCATTGGCGCTGCCACCAGCAGCACTAGTGCTGCCATGCCTGCGGTCGTCGTTCATCCTGCGGAGCCAGACGTTGGGCCTGTTCTCCCCATCCATATGGAAGAGGTGTAGAGGACACTGTTGTCACCCCAGCAACTGGAAACTAGATTTTTCTTGTGTGCTGTATATTTTTTCTGTCGGTTGCACGAAAACTCACAGGGAAAATATAATTTACCCTGTCGGTTCTCTAAACTCACAGGGTAATACATATAACCTTGTCGGTTTAAGTCATACGCACAGGGAAATTAGCTCACAGGATAATTACCTACAATTCCCTGTGAGTTACGCAATTTATCTGTCACATTTGTACACAGGGTAATTTAGGATCAAAAGCGCGCCAATTTTCCCTCCTATGTTTTTGCTTCGCGGGCTTCTTTGCGCTTTCGCCGGCCAATATATTGGCGGCTTTGCGCCTGTGGACTCTAAAAGGCAAAGAATGAAAAAAAAACATCAGACCTTATCCATCCCCCAGCGCCCTCAGCCTCGAGTCGCATCCGCATCTCCACCCGCCGCCTAGCTCCCGGCCGTCGCCACCTCCGCCTCTCCAGCCGCCCAGCTCCCGGCCGTCGCAGCGTCCTCCTCTCCACCCGCCCCGGCCAGTGGCCCGCCCGCCTCCACTCTCCTAGCTCGGCCGGTGGTCCGCCCGCCTCCAGCCAGGAGGCGGCGGCCCGTCAGCCCGGCGGGCTGGTGGCCCTTCCGCCTTCGGCCGCCGGCGTCCCATCCTCAGTTGGCCGTCCGTCCGCAGCCAGCCGTCCATCTGCCTCAGCTCTGCCTAGATTGACGCCCATCCGCCCCGAGCCAGCCGCCCACCTCCTCGTAGCGAGTCGCCACCACGCCGACGCCCACATCGACGTCATCGCTTGCCTGATCCAAGCCTCCGTACAGGTGCATCTAAGGTTTGCCTTGGACCCACTGCACCGGTCGCAACATCCCGCAGTCTTTCTTCCGTCTAATGTCATGTGAATCTATAAGTAATTGCATGGCGTGAGCCCTTCCCTGAACCCTTTCCCTTTTTTATGTGGAATGTGATGGATTGTGTGGTGGTCATCGTAGGTAGCATCTTCGGTCACTGGATCCATCACCTTCCGCAAGAATCTGCTCTGTCACTAGTTTGATTGGAGAGATCTATTACCTTCAGCCACATTTTGCTACGCCACACATCAGAAATTGAGAAGCACCGTTGAGGTTCACTTGTAGACTTAAATTTACTGATGTTCCTTTCATAATTGCTATTGCTAATTTTATTGATAAGCGATGTTTCTTTCACTGTTTCTACAGCCTACAGCAGCAATAGAAGCACCCACAGTCATCTTCAGTTGTCCTTTTGCTTCAAGGTACAACTATTTCTTTTCGCTCCATTGTATAGGCTGTTCATCAGTACAACTTATGCATAGTGCACTATTTTTATTTGTTTGACACAGGTTAAAATAAGCTTCTCTCATATTCGTGTGCTTCCTTCGCTCCCCTCTCAGATCCAGTTGTTGTGGATTCGGGGCAAGTTCAACAAATGGCGGCTATGAACATCTGATGCTCTAGGGCGAGGTCGAGCAAGGTGGCTGCACAATTTGTTGCTGCTCTGGGGAGATTTCAGGCAACGCGCCGGCTGCTGGGAGTTCAGGCAAGTTTTCCCCAATGTCATGCGTCTTGCCTCCTCAGCTGTAGTTGTTGTCTATGCTTGATTGGTAAAATTCCATATGTAGTATGCATGGGTGTAGAATTTTGTCTCGATTTCACTATATTAGTTTAGACCTTGTCCATGCAGATCTGCTCGAAATTGAATCTGAAGTACTTAGATGCTAGGCCATAATTCTTTTTTGATCGAATACAACATGCTGGTAATTTCTAATCTGGGACAAGTTAAAATAGTGTTGTTTTTTTTTACTGGTTGATTCTTGTGTTCAATTTTTTTTAACCAAATTAAGCCTAGGATTGATTACTTTATATACTATGAAGGTATGTACTGCATGTCTTGTTTGGTAGGTAGGTCTAGCATGACTTGGTTCAGTAGCAAAATCATAATAATCATAATTCCTTTTTATTTATGGTGCATGCTGAGGTTGCTATCTATGAATTTGTCTATATGATACATGATGTGATGTGTCTCTTATAGTAGAAGCTTGAAGGATATGAATTTGTGATCCATGGATTTTTATCCCCCTACTGCACATATATATTTTTTTTCTCGAAAATGCAGGAGAGCTGTGCATGCCGATGATCCGGATGGTGTTTTGCTCCTCACCGTGTCACCATCTCAGTTCCTCCTCCAAGCGGGGCCACATAGGCACTCGCTGATCTCGCCTTTACATCTAACCTTGCTCGCCTAAATTTTAGAACTATCGGCCTTCATTTCTGGTTATCTCAATATTATTGCTTTATCAACCACACTGTTTTGCCAAATATATAACCATATTATTGCTTAATTTTTAACACTATTTTGCCTAACAGATGAAATACTTCATTGATTAATGAACGAAATTAGCAACATAAGTTAACTTTAGCATCTCACTTTGGTTACAGTCAGTTGAGTTCTATCTTCTATGGAGTTCACTGTAACCTTATCGAGTACTTCAAAATTATATATGGATTGTGGTATTTGCAGTGTGGATATAGTATTCTGCTGTCCTTGGACATAAACAAAATGAATCTTGTCTCTTCGGATGTAAGTAAATCTGCATATTTAGAAAAATCGAACTTGGGACTGATGAACATACTGAAAATTGAACTTATACATTAACAGTAACATTCAAATCATCGGCATTATGTTTCTTCATGCTATGACTGCTTGCTATGCTTTTGTTACTCTACTTTTACCAACATGGAATGCTGGAAGGTGACTGTTATTTACTATACATACTTCTACTCGGAAGATGAAACACATTTTCAACTACATAATCACATAGATAACCTTAAAAGCTAGTGGGCTCTCCTGTCGGAAGGTTACTGAACAAGACTCCTTATTTAGAAAATGAACAATGGCATGCACAATTCTGTTGGTCAATTGTTTCTTTCAGATTTTCAGTCAACCATTGTTTTTGTTTGGTTCTCAACTAGAATCTAGTAAATTGACTATCCCACATCCTAATGACTTCCCTCTTGTTTGCAGGGTCATGGTCCTGTCGATGAATGCCCGTACATGGACTTGCCTCAACACTTCAACCCCTACAAAGCATTTTCTTCAACAGTTACATGCAATTTAGTTCAGCTACTGAAGCAGTTTTAGTTAGTTCATTATCCAAAATGAAATTGAATGCATGGTCAACAGAAGATATGAAGGGAACCAGTAAGAATCGAAACAGGAAGAAATCTTGGAGTGGAGATATGAAGGGAAGAAACATAGAAAATGCATTAATTTGACATCAAATACATGTTACTGTTCATTGCCTCCACACTTGCTTAATGTTGGATGTATGCGATTTTATTGTTCATCTTGGGTTCTGTGGTTTTCTGGACGATACATGAGGTTTTCTAGATCCAAACTGGTGGGGAATACATATATGTTACCATGTGAAAGTTGAAAATGCTTACGGTAGAAGAAGATGGCCGGTGAATCTACTCTTTTGTGGGCCTGGATTGGGAGCTGCGCTCTTTTGGCGCGCGTCCGTGCATTAAGCGCATGGAGCTCTCCCGCCTCCGCTTCTTCCCATATATGGCAAGCGCGTTGGTTGATTTCCCAAAATAGAGTGTGCAGTCGGATGGTGGAATTCCTGCACGCGTTGTCTGTAGTAAAATTCTATATTTATTTATGTTTGCTAAATTAATAACTTCTTTTATGGGGGACATTAAATGTTTTTAGGGGCTTTGGATTGTATTATTGTTGGAGTATATCTCAATAAATGAAAAACATTTATAGCCCAAAGAAATCAGATTTGGTTTTCAAAGTGGAAACCTCTAAATAACCCCTGACATCTTGCGTGCACTGCCTCGTGCCCGAAGATGATGTCACGCTCCTTGTGGAGCCTAGTAGGCACTCCCACACAGTCTGCGGCCTAGCTTATCTCCCCGTAGCATTCAGCGACAGTGAATTGGCTTAGGTGGCATGTGATGCTGTCTCCAGCACCGCCCACCTGTTGGTGCAGCTGCCATGCCCACGGTTGTCATTCATCCTGCGGAGCTAGACCTTGAGCCTGTTCAATTCGCCCCATCCACATGGAAGACGTGGAGGACAGAGTCCTCCCCTCGGCAGTGGACAAGGTGTTGCCTGGGTACTGATCAAGCGCCACACCCTCACGAGATCGGCGATGAAGAATCTCTCCTTGGCGAGGTCGATCTAGTCCTAGGATGTATTGGGTCGCCATATAGATTTTGTCGCAGGCGAGCACAATAGTAGGTGGGATATGGACCATTGCCTTATCGAGAAGACCAGTGGCTATGCAGCGGATGGCCCAGGAGCTGGACGGTAGGACACACACTAGTGCCATGACCTTATTGTTTGACTCCTAGGTGCAGACGCTAAAGCGATAGGACAAGGCGTCGTCGCCGTGGTCGGCTGGGTGGAGCATCGCATGGCGGTCCTCCGAAAGGAAGATGGCTGTGGTGACTGTGGGAGCACCATGGCATAACCCATGATACGGTACAACAGTGGGGAGCGCACAGCGAGACCAGCACGGTGGAAGGTCTCGCCACTGAACTCGAAGAGGACCAAGTCGTTCCAGCAGTCCCAAACGTTCGACGCCGGCGAGTCGCCGAAACTGAAGTCAGCACACACCTCCGCGCTACAGTCATCAAGAAGTGGGATGAACTCCAAGCCAGAGATGACTCCACTGGAGACGTAGACCCCAAGTAAGCACGTCTACTGTAGGCGCCGCATGGCCAATACTTTCTGGTGAGTGCGGTACTAGCCAGGCAGCTCCGGCATCCGAGGCTGAGAAGGATCTAGTCAAGGAGATCTCCGTTGGTGAGGGCGTGGTGCAACGATGGGAGCTCTGCTCAGTTAACGACATTTCATGTAAAATATGATTTTTTTCTATATATGCACCAGATTAAAAGTGTGGGACACATTTTCCTAGGACTGGTTTGTCATAATTTATGTGAATTCCCTGGATATATTTATTTATGTTTGCTAAATTAGTAACTTATTTTATGGGGGGACATTAAATGATTTTTAGGGGCTTTGGATTGTATTATTGTTGGAGTATATCTCAATAAACAAAAAACATTTATGGCCCAAAGAAATCAGATTTGGTTTTCAAAGTGGAAACCTCTAAATAACCCCTGACTTCTTGTGTGTTGCCTACTTAGCCCCAACCTACCAGACCAAGTGTTCAGCACATAAAATTTCCCATACCAATCATTTTACCCTCGGGCTTGTTTTGCTAACTGGTATTGTGTACGTGGACAGCTGCAGTGGCATTCTTGGCCACGCTCGTTTTGGGCCACCGGCCTGTGGCGCACACTCGGCCCCGACCACGTCGCGCTCCTCGGTGCACTACAGGAACTACTGGATTCCCCGAGTGCCAGTTGCACTCGGGGAAGCCTTACCCGAGTGCAACACTCGGGGAAGAGCCTCCGGCTAATCCTCTCACGGGAAAGTCGCCTTCCCCGAGTGTCAAAAATCGTGCACTCGGAGAAGGCTTTGCCGAGTGCCGTGCTGGCACTCGAGGAAGACATGACGCCGTTGGCCGACGGCCGACGTCGTTTTCTTTTTTTTTTGATTTTCTTTCCCGAGTGCAACACTCGGGAAAGATTTTTGATTTTTTTTTAAATACTCTTTGCCGAGTGCCGCGGTTCAGGCACTCGGGGAAGAAATTTGTTTTTTTTTAAATCCCTCTTCCCTGAGTGCCACAACACAGGCACTCGGGGAAGCCACCTCTAAAATTCTTTTTTTTTGTTTTTTGCTTTTCCATGTAAACAACAAAGCATATATATATATATATATATATATATATATATATATATATATATATATATATATATATATATATATATCACAAACTACATTTATATATCACAAACGACCAAATTTGTCCGAAATCCACAATATATTACAAACCACACGTTCAAAAGTACACACTATTCCAAGTTCACAAGTTCAATACAAAAAAATGACTTCGAAGGCGGCTCACGGCGACTGTGAGGGGTGGGACGCCCCAGCGTGCGATCCCGGCGAACGTCCAGGTGGGGATGGCCCGACGTGCGATGCCGGCGACCCTTCGACATGGTTCGACGCCCCACCCGATTCATGCTGCAAAAAAGAGAGGAGATTGCACGTGAGTGACAAGATAAAAATGTAAGGAGTGTAAAGAAAAAGTTGAAAATTTCGGCAGCACCTCCCCTGCACGGGGAGGTTTCCAAAACCTGCAAGAAAAACGTCGGCACGAAGGCCGACAACCACATTTCCGGCACGAAGGCCAACACATCAACAAATCCGGCACGAATGCCGACACATCAACAAATCCGGTACGAAGACCATCACTAGGTTTGACACTAAGCATGAGCAAAGAAAGTAAAACATCCGTACTCATACTCACCGGAGTAGACTCTCGACGATATGGTGGTGGTGGTGCAAGCAGCTCTGCTGGGATCTCCCAACCTTGTTTCTGCCCAAGTTGTTGCACGAACTTGAGCAAACCATCTTGCTGGGCCTCCAAAGCTTGTACCCTCTGACGCTCGGACTCTCGCTCGGCCCGCTCAGCCTCCCGCTCAGCCAGCAAACTCTTTTGCTGAGCCCGAAGTTGCTGCAGCTCGGCCTGCAACATTTGACCCCAATGTTTCAATAATGCAGAGCTAAGGAACGTAAAAGTGAAAGAACGACGAATGAAACTAGAATACTTACCTGGATTGAAGCCATCGCTGTCGGCCGTTGGCTTATGGGCACGCTAGAGCTCGTGCTCGCTGCTCGTAGGCGGTTGAGAGGAGGAGTAAAGCCCGTCTCTAGGATGCCGTCGCCCATGTAAAACCGCCCATGCTTCTTGCCTTGCCCAATCCTCATCACTAGCTCAGGATCAAGGCGCTCCTCGGTCCTTGGATCGTAGTCTGACCCGTGGACTAACCTTGATGCCTCCGTGTACGAACTGAGGCGGGTGTGGACGCTGGAGTTGGTGTATGCATCTGGGCCCGCATCCGGGTTGTACTCGATGTTGGACTTTGCTGGGCCCATGTGGGCCAGAGCATACGCCGTGAGTTGGCCAATTGGCTGGCCACCGTGCGTCGCCTCCTGCGAGAAAGACAACAACATGTGGTTAGGAATCATGCAGAATTGAGTGCGGCTAGATTAGACAAGTGGTGGAGACTTACATATGTCTTTTTGTATTTGCTGAGGGTGGCGCTGCCCTAATGGTGAGGTACGCCTGGCATCAGCATACGGTGCTTGCTTTTCTCTTGGTGCGCCTTCTGCCAGTCCGCGTCCAACCATTTGTCCACTATAGTAGCCCAGCAATCGGGAAAGGTGGCGCACCAGCTCGGAATCACCTACAAGCCATCAGAAGATCAAATTAGGCATAGTTAATCTAAAAACAAATCAATAGGAGATGTTTTCTATTTACCTATAGGTACTGCTCCCTCTATCTCTCTTCTTGCCTGAGTTGTGTTCATTCTTCTATTACGGTAGGTGGCGTTGTAGTCAATGTGCGCCTGGAGGCGGGACTCGTGATACAAGTCCGAGACACGCCTTCTACAGGAAGCAGCAGCCACCTCATGCGCCCTTAACTCCTGTCCCGGCTGGCATATGAAGAAGTCCTGCATAAAGACATGAGGTATCCATTATTTTATTTCAAGAATGTCCAATGAATGCAATGAATTGAGGGTCGTAGAGCGAGAAAGGCTTACCCACAACTCCGTAAGCACCTGATCCGCCAAGTTTAGGTGCCTAGCGGCGGGGAAGAGGGTGTAGTGGTCGAACGAGGGTATCTCTGGGTCCTCATCCTCCGATGTCCACACAAGGCCAAGGAAGTGTTCCCTGCACAGAAGTCCTAGGATCCCATTGACATTGCGAGCCGGGACAGAATGTGTCTCTCGCTCCCTTAGCTGCCTTAAATGCATGGTCCAAGAATTTCTCGGTCTTATCCATCCATTCACGGGTGATTTGAGACTGACTAGGGCGTCCCGTGTACATCCACTCACGGTTATCCATCCTCTAGCATATACACATAACGGAGTAAAGTAACCATCAATCGCATCTGCACGGCGTGCCTACTGTCTAATAGGTGAGAATAGGTCCTAATCCCACCCGCGGATACGTAGATGAGGTTAGTTTCCATGCTCTACTCTGATCCGAGATAGAATTTTGGCAGCACCTACCCGCTGCTCTCCCGATACACGTCCTGGAAGGGAGAGTGTGTATCTGGAGAACAATAGGGAGGTGGTGCCGAAACTCCGTCTCGGATCCGAGCAGAACATGGAAACTAACCCATCTACGCATCCACGGGCTATCCAATTACACCTGGACAATCTGAAATAGATACGGTCATAGATATGTGGAGATCCGCATACCTCCAATCGTATCTGTTTCGGACAGGAGACGCCTAACTGGGCTACACCGATCTACGTACGATAACGGTAAGGAAAAGAGCTTAATTATACCTAGGGTGGCGGTGGAGAAAGGCTAGCGACACAGTGGCAAGTCGGAGCAGTGGCGAGTCGGCGCTGTGCAGGCAGGACCGCAGCGCCGACGAAGACGATCGGGGTCGCCTAGGTGCTCCGATTCCCCTGCACAGGTCCTGCTCTGCAAAAGAAGAAAAACAGCACTATAAGTACAAAATTTTGGCAGAACCTCCCCTAGATGGGGAGGTTTCGATAACCTGCAAGAAAAACCGTCGGCGCGATGGCCGATGTCCACATTTGGGGCACGATGGCCCACACATCCACAATTCCGGCACGAAGGCCGTTAACACATAAACGGCGCGATGGCTGACAACCAAAATGGGACGGTTCGTATACCTTGGGCATTGGCGGGACGTGCACGCGGAGAAGAAGACTCCGACAACGGGATAGGACGTGGCGACGGAGGCACCTCCTCCCCTTCTTCTTCCTCCTTCTCCTCCCCTTCCCCTTCTTCTTCTCCTTCTTCTTCCTCCTTCCTCCTCCTTCCTCCTCCTTCTCTGCTCCCTGACCAATGCCAGGGGCCGGGCTCCACACGGACAGACGGACGGACAGGGGCCTGGGAGGGGGCGCGCCGGCCGGACGAGCCCCGACGCGTAGGGACAGGGGCACACCGGAGGGGCCATGTCGCCGTCTCGGGATGCAGGGGCGCGCCGGCGGGGCCTGTGGGGGCTGCGGGGGCACACGGCGCGGGGGCTGCGGGGGCGCGCCAGCGGGGCCCCACCGGAGGGGCCTGCGGGGGCACGCGGCGCTGCGGGGGGCTGCGGCGAGGGCTGCGGGGGCGCGGTGGCGCTGGGCCGGCGAGCGCTGTGGGGCGCGCGGCGAGCGGCAGCGGCGGAGGGAGCTGGCGGCGGCGGTGTAGCGCACGGGCGGGCGGGCTGGCGGGTGTGGGGTGGCCGGTTAGGTTTAGATAAGGCCTGCTGGGCCTTTTTTTTAAGTCTTCCCTGAGTGCCCTGTCCCGGCACTCAGGAAAGGGCCTCTTCCCCGAGTGCCAGGGAAGGCACTCGGGGAAGAATTTTTGTTTTTTTTTGTTTTTTTTACCTCATTTTTTTTGTGAGGCCTTCCCACATTATTTAAAACTGCTTGTTCAAATTTGGGACAATTTTGACTTTTTCTGTTATATTTCGTTAGTTTTTTTTCGTTTCGTTGAATTTTTTTGCATACTCCGAATTTGAACTGCAGGTGCATGAAATAATGGAATTTGGTGATTCAAAAAATTATATTAATGATATTTGGTGTATGTTGATGCCTTATCCTGGAACTCGCATGAAATGTCGAGCATCTTGTTGACGTAACATGACGAACAACTTGCGGGAAAAGTGTATTTAAATTATATAAAATCCGAACGAAGTCCGAAAATCACGAAACTTGTCTGGGCGTCGTGTTATCGCATGTAGAGGCTATGACAAAAAATCGAGAAGGTTTCAACGAAGTTGCGACGTCGGATGCCTAAAAGCAGTTTAAAATAATGTGGGAAGGCCTCACAAAAAAAATGAGGTAAAAAAAACAAAAATTCTTCCCCAAGTGCCTTCCCTGGCACTCGGGGAAGAGGCCCTTTCCCGAGTGCCAGGACAGGGCACTCGGGGAAGGCAGCCTCTTCCCCGAGTGTCATGTTCTGACACTCGGGAAAGGGCCTCTTCCCCGAGTGCCTTTCCTGGCACTCGGGGAAGAATTTTTATTTTTTTAAGTTTTAACGGCGTGGGCGGGGTGAACCGTCAAGTAACATGTTTCTTTGCCGAGTGCCGATCTTCCCCGAGTGTTGCACTCGGGGAAGAGGGCCTTTGCCGAGTGCTGCTCTTTACCGAGTGCCAGGATCTCTGCGGCACTCGGAAAAACCTCTCTTCCCCGAGTGCAATTATTCCCCGAGTGCAACACTCGGGGAAGATTCTCTTTCCTGAGTGCCCGATTTTTGGCACTCGGGGAAGCCAGAGACACTCGGGGAATTTTGCCTCTCCCATAGTGGTGGGGAATTCATCTTCCTCGAGGGCGTGCACTGCCTCATGCCCCGACAATGATGTCACGCTCCTTTTGGAGCCTAGTAGGCACTCCCACACTGTCTGCGGCCTTATCTCCCTATAGCATTCAGTGACAATGAATTGGCTTAGGTGGCACGGGATGTTGTCCCCCACACCGCCCACCTATTGGTGCTACCGCCGTGCCCTCGGTCGTCATTCATCCTACGGAGCTAGACATTGAGCCTGTTCAATTCGCCCCATCCACATGGAAGTGGTAGAGGACAGAGTCCTCCCCTCGGCAATGGACAAGGTTGCCTGGGTACTGATCTTGCGCCGCACCCTCAGGGAGATCGACGATGAAGAATCTATCCTTGGCGAGGTCAATCTAGTCCTAGGATGTATTGGGTCACCATATAGATCTTATCGCAGGCGAGCACAATAGTAGGCAGGATATGGACCGTTGACTTATCGAGAAGACCCGTGGCTATGTAGCAGATGGCCCAGGAGGCGTTCCATAGGACACACACCAGTGCCACGACCTTATTGTCTAACTCCTAGGTAGACGCTGAAGCGGTAGGACAAGGCATCGTCAACGTGGTCGGCTGGGAGAAGCATCGCATGGGCGTACTCCGAGAATGTGGACGGCTGCGGCGATTGTGGGAGCACCATGGCCTTGTCCTTGTTAGGGTACAGCAGTGGGGAGCGCACAGCGAGACCAGCTCCGTCTAGGCGCCGCGAGGCCAACACTTGCTAGTGAGCACGGCACAAATGACTGAGCTGCGGCATCCAAGGCTTAGAAGGATCTTGTCAAGGAGATCTCCGTTGGTGCGGGCGTGTTGCACTGATCCCAGCCCCGCTCGATTAAAAACATTTCATGTAAAATACAATTTTTTTTCTATTTATGCACCAGATTAAAAGTGTGGGATACATTTTCTACGTTTGGTTTGTCATAATATATGTGAATTCCCTGCATATGTGTATTTTTATTTTTGCTAAATTAGTAAATTCTTTTATGGGGGACATTAAATGTTTTTAGGGGCCATGGATTGTACTGTTGTGAGTGTATATCTCAATAAAAGAAAAACGTCCATTCTTGGCTATAATCATCTTGGGTCGCGCGGACTATGGTTGCGCACTAGGTTTTTTCTAAGTGTTGCTATGGACTAAGCACCTGTGTATCTCACATCCAACACATATTAGTCCACCTAGGTTATCACTCAACTATCAAAACCAAACCAAGGTCTTTCACAAGCTCCTACACAATTGTAGTGATCATGGTAAACAACAAGCTGCCAGTAGAACTAGCAAGCTACTCAAACAACAACAAAAAACTACATGAGGCAAACAAGCAAGTGGGCAAAATGACTATGCAGGCACGAGACTGCGCAAAGTAAAGAGCAAGTGTAGAATACGCAAACCATGGGAACAATGAAGATACAAGATTTTTCTTCTGAGGTTCGATGATTCGCGCGATCACCTACTCCCCATGGTCGCATGTACAAAGATTGCATATCACACCTAGTCGCGTAATATATATCCCGCTCTTATAATCAGGTGGATACAAGAAGAAAACATATTTAAACAAATATTTTTTTTGTTTCCAAACATGCCCACAAATACTTGATTTTTGCACAGTGATTCAATTTGCACATAGCAGAAAGTTCAAATCGCAAGACCTTCCTAGGTCCTTCCTCTTCCCGCCCGGTGAATGACGTTACTATAGTTCCCTTGCATCCCTCCCGCCTCGTCACAACGAACGCCCCCACAAGTCACGCTGACCATCATCCCGTCACCACTTTCCAAATCTGCCCACACCTCCACCCCACACGGCACCACACAGCAACTGGGGTGGCAGTATAAATGGTGCCTCGTCACTGATCCCCAAACCCACCACAAAACCCTAGCCCTCACGGATCAGGCGGCACTAGAGGTGGAACGAGAGCTTGGCAGAGGCATCCAGATATCGGAGTGGCGTTGCTCGCTCGCTCACCGCTAGGTTTTGATGATCCCATAGATTGGCGCGACCAGACGTTGGGCCAGGATTCGAAGAACATGTATTCAAAATTTCAAATGGTAAACAAATGGATTGATTCAGCCTTATTTTTTAACACGTATGATTGATTGTACCTTGAAATATCTTTTATCAGTAAAAATAATGGGTATTCAATGAATACTCTTAAAATCCCCTTGGCGATGATGAGCAGCCCTGTGGAGCGGCTGTGTGCGCGGCAAGATAAGCGGAGCGCTAAACTATGGTGCGGCATCACCGCGGCCACCTAGATCCAGCGATGGCTCACGCGCGAGGCCGCATCGACTACGGATATGACGAGCGCGGGCTTCTCAGGAGATGGCACACGTGTGGGCCTCTCTGACGGTGGCGGATGCACAAATCAAGCGGTGACACGGAGGATCCTATGAGTGGCAACTGCTCATCGATGGGCTCAGCGGGCCCTGTGGATCGACTAGGCGGGCCAATCGACGGGATTGCAATTTTTTATTTTTTTAATTCATTAATGCAGGCAAGAATATGTCCACCTCTGTTAATCCAGATTTACTCAGACGATTTGGCGGAGGTGAACTGGTTGCCCACCAGCCAAAACTGCTACTGTAGTAATGGATGACGACTTCCCACTGTGGGGCGGGGCTAGAAAGGGGAAAAGCGTCGACAGAATGACACGTCTGCCAAGCGGATTGAGCGCGAGGATGCGGTTACCGCGGGAGCACCATGGCCTTGTCCATGTTAGGGTACATCAGTGGGGAGCGCACAGGGAGGCCAGCGCGGTGGCAGGTCTCACCGCCGAACTCGAAGAGGACCAAGCTGTTTCTGCAGTCCAAAACGTTCGGCACCAGCAAATCCCCGAAACCCAATTCAGCACTCACCACTGTGCTAGAGGCATCAGGAAGCAGGATGAACTCCGAGCCAGAGATGCCTCCACTAGAGATGTAGACCTGAGTAGGCACGACGAGTGGAGGCACTGTGGGGCCAACACTTGCTGGTGACCACGGCTCTAACAACTTAGCTCTAGCATATAAGGTAGAGAAGGATCTTGTCAAGGAGATCTCCATTGGTGGGAGCGTGTTGCAACGATGGGAGGCACCTCGTAGTTGACGACGATACGGGCCTCAGCAACATGGCCAAAAATGTCCATCACAATTTGCAGCGACATGAGCATCGGTACCAAAAAAACATTTTGTGGTAAAATATGAATTTCTATGTATGCACCTCATTAAAAACGTGGGATACAATTTTCTAGGTTTTGTATGTCAACATGTATGTGCATTACCTGCATATATATATTTATTTATTTTCTAAATTAGTAACTTCTTTTATGGGGGACATGAAATGATTTATTGGGGCTTTGGATTGTATTATTGTGGGAGTATACGTCAATAAAAGAAAAACATTCATTGTGGAATGAAATCAGATTTGGTTATGAAAATGATAGGTCTTTCTCCATTGTGTTTGGCCACCACTTTCTACCACTCAATCGTAAATGTAACCATCTCCATCATACTTGCTCACATATTCAACACTCGGTTCCTCCGCGTCCTGCAGCTACAGCTACTCCTGTGAGTATGAAAGTTTTTTACTTTCGCTTGTGCTTTGCTTGTATGGCCTCTACCTTCCTAGATTAGCTATCCAAATAATCTTGTCTCACATGCAATCTTTTCTTCTTTGTGCAGTCTCCATCTGACGGTGGTTCGAATAATCTACCTCATGCACCTCTGAATGATGGAGCTGGGCCTTCACCAAAGTCACAGTGGCCGAGATGAGTGCACGTTGTATTTTTTTCATTTGTTGTTCACTTGGTGATGGACTTGTGATATACTTGTGATGCACTTGTGGACTTTGATGGACTTGTGGATTTATTTGGATGGACTTGAGCACTTATTATTATATATGTGATATATATTGTGATGGATGTGATATGTGCGGATGGATGTGTGGATGGATGAGATATATATGTGATGGATGAGATATATATGTGATATATGTTTGTATGAATTTATTTGTCACGATGGAATGTAAAAAAAATAAAAATTGCCGTTTTGGGACACTTTGCCAAGTGTTGCACTCGGCAAAAGGACCCCGTTGCCGAGTGCCATGGTCACAGCACTCGGCAAAGCTGGAAAAATGGGCGCTCAGCAAACCATTTTTTTTAAAAATCAAACTTTGCCGAGCGCCGGCCAGGGGGCACTCGGCAAAGAGTTTTTAGAAAAAAATAAAACATCTTTGCCGAGGGCCGGATAGAGGGCACTTGGCAAAGAATTTTTTTTAAAAAAAATAAAAAATCTTTGCCGAGTGCTTGCAGGGTTGGCACTCGGCAAAGCGACCGTCAACGGGGCCGACGCCGTGACGGTCGCTTTTCTTTGTCGAGTGCCCATGGGGCTCTCGGCAAAGCCTTTGACGAGTGCCCGATAAAAGACACTCAGCAAAGAGGGCTTTGCCGATCAATTTTTTGCCGTGTGTTCTTTGCCGAGTGCCGCACTCGGCAAAGGCTTTGCCGAGTGCAATTTGGTCTTTGCCGAGTGCCTCAGGCACTCGGCAAAGAACCTGAATCCAGTTGTGTACAGTCTGAAGCCTTATCTCCCCATAGCATTCGGCGATGGTGAATGAGCTTAGGTGGTGCGGGATATTGTCTCCGGCACCGCAAAGGATGTAGCCACATTATAGGGAATAGGTTGGTGGGGAGACAGTGTCAGAACTTTGCTGAATGTCACACTACTGGTAACAGAGTGGAGGTGGATGAAGTCGATTCAGTGGAGGCGATTGTTTCCACGGTAATCTGAAGTGGCCTCAAGTTTGGTTGTTTGTTGCACCCTGTGCCGTTACTGCCAAGAGCGAGATCGTACCTACGGTTGATGGCAGCACCACTTTGGACGGTGACAACTCCATGGCCACCAACACGGCTGCTACTGCCGCCACTTGAACCCGCCGGCACCACGGAGGCGCACAATGACGTACTACGGGTTTGCCCCTTGGGGGACCTAGCGGATGGAGAGACGACCAGGGCTGGCCGCGAGGACATGCATGCATACATAGCACTATGCTCATGGCGGGCGGTTATTCCATCGTCCACCGGGAACACATGTCACCATTGCGTTCGTGGAGGCAAAGTCAACGCGACGGCTTGTGGATGCCACACATACGCCTAGTGGCTGCATGTGGCTGGCCCGTGCCCCTTGACGTCGCTGCAACTGTTGAGCACGTGAATGTGTTGCTCATGGTGACCATGGCGTCCATGATGTTCCACTGTGCAAAAAACTCAAATAGCTGCCTGTGCCATCTACAGACGCCGAACAAACGCGTCTATGATATCAATTCACAGATGCGCATTCCGAACATGCGTCCGTAGTAATTCGCTGACCAGGGTCACCGGTCTTCGGTGTTGGAGTTGTCCTAAATTGCCGAGATGGACAGATTCTGGATCATACACATCTGCCCATGCCAGGGACACTATCTGGGCGCTGAGATGTTAGCAACTGGTTTACTCTGATCATCATAAAGAAGGTTGTATGCCATGCCTAACTTCTTGAGATTCGGTGCGACAATTGTGCGCTACTGCAAGCTCCTAGTCAAACAGCTTTATTTTAGGAGACACTTGGAGTGGATGGAGAGATTGTCTAGCCCGTGTTATTCAAGGATGCTGAGCTTCTGCAAGCACGAGCACCATGGTTCGGAGCGTTGCCGAGGATGCATGGGCCATGGAATTGGACGCGGCTCAGGGAGAGGTTGGTGAGCATTGTCGAATATGCTCTAGGGATGGAAGGTGTTGACACGTTTTTTGCACGTGTCAAAATGATCGAAGTGGACTAATCGGGAAGGGGAAAGTTACTGTATACTTGATAGCCGATGAAAGCCAGCTTGTAAAGATGGTTGTCGATAGCTGGTGATGGTCGATGGAGAGGTTGATTTAGACTCGGGCGTTGCCGATGAGGTTGAAGGTGTCATTGTCGATGCCGATGAAGGAAGACATGAGGACTACTGCCGATGAAACAAGGAGTATGCTGATGAAGGAAGACTTGAGGACTACTGCCGATGAAATAGGGGGTATGCCAATGGGAAGGAGGACGGTGAGATTTCCATCGTAATTGAGGCGGACAGGGAAATAGATAGGAGTTGATTTCCTTTTCTATATTTGTTAGAGTATGATTCATGTAAGAGTCACGTGTTTCCTTAGATATGGGCTTGGTGTCCTAGTTGTGTTTGGTTGTGTCTCTTTAGATCAGGGTATAAATATGGAGTGAGAGGCAATGTAATTAGATATATCAATCAATATCAAAACCAATTTTTACTCCCATTTGCATCTACTTACTTTTTGGCGACTTCGTCAATTTGCATTATTTTCTCTTTACGAGTTCTCATTGATTCGGCGAGCTGCATCGCTTCAGTGCGACCTTCGACGATCCTCGAGTTTCGCGTGAGTACCTCTTGGCCGTGACTTCCGGGCGTATCGCTGTTGTCAGGACCAAAGTGCTCGTATCTTCATCCTTATCGATTAACAGGTCAAATCGACTGGCACGCCTTGGATATCGATTCGGGTATTAGCCCTTTGTGTTTGCAGATCCACTTTTGCATCAACACATCTTTTGGCACGCCCGGTGGGACAAACCAATCCGATCAATATGTTCAATTCCGAGATCGATGCGGGGAACATTATCGTGGTATCAGAAGAAGATCTTAAGGAAGAGCAGAGGCAGGCTATGGAAAAGGCCGTAGAAGAATACAGGCAGCTTTGTCTGAAATCGTTTAGCCTGAACAAGAGTGGACAAGTCATCCAGAAGCAAGATTTGCCATTGCCTCGGCAGGTTACCTTTGACTCCAATCCTGGTAAACTTCAAGAGATGGTTAATTCTGCAGTAAATCATGCTTTGATTAATCATTCCAATGTGTTGTCCAATACTGTTCATAATGCTGTGGTTAGAACTCTCAAAGAAGGACAAGCGTCACCGCATTATGTTGGGCCTGCCTATCACCAACCAGAGCCGGCATCTGTCAATACTCCATTGGCTCCCTCGGCCATTGTGGGTACAGAAGTTACTTCTTCTCCAGTATCGGCAGGCTTACCTAATATTCAATCTACACCGATACGATCAGATCCGGTACTACCAGGAGGATGAATTCAGCTTAGTACAGATCTATCGGCATCAGCTATGTCAGGCCCTGTGTCTTAGAATAGCCAGATTCCTACTAATTGGTGGGGATATGGTATGCCTCCGGAGTCATCTGCTTTCAATCCTGGATTACCTCAAGTGTTTGACGCAGTAGGAAAAGCTCCTATACCATCGACTGTTTCGCCGATGGCCCAAGTGCCTCAATATGCCATAGCAACTACTGTGCAACCAACTCCAGGGGGTTTCCAGATGCCTTTGGTTCAAACGCTGAGTTCAAATCCATCGGCAAGCTTACTGCCGATGCAGCAGAAAGCCCCTGTTATGAGTCAAACTGAGGTTCAGTTTATGCCTCAAGCTAGTTATAATTATCCAACAATGTTAGCAAATTACCAGCCATCGGTAAGTTTTGTATCGATGGGTTCTAATAATGGTTGGTCAGGACAGTTACCTGTTCAACATACAGTTCAGCAAAATCAACAGATTGCAGGGATTCAACAGGGTTATATGCAAGCTGGTGTCCAGAATCAAGCATCGGTAGCACATCCGATGAATCCTTTCCAACAGGTTAATGGACCACAAGTAACGGCGAATATGCCGATTGCTGGAGATCGTGGGCCACAAAGATATGTGGAGGGATATCAGCAGGCACTTCCTGTAGAAATTCAGCCAGTTCGTCATCAGGAGGCTGATGCTTTTTGGACCGATAGGATAGCAGAAATTATGAAGGATCAGTTTGGGATAAAGCCCAAGGTCAATACTTATTCTTATCGAACTCCATATCCTCCTGCATATGATTTAATTCCTCTCCCAAATCGGTACAAGGTACCAGATTTCACTAAATTCTCCGGGCAAGATGACACATCAACAATGGAACACGTCAATCGCTTCATTATTCAATGTGGAGAGGCAGCTAGCAGAGATGAATTAAGAGTTCGATTATTTTCATCATCTTTGTTTGGATTGGCATTTACGTGGTTCATTTCATTACCACCAAATTCTATTATTACCTGGGCTGATCTAGAAAAACAATTTCATAAGTATTTCTTTGCTGGAATTCATGAAAAGAAGCTTACCGATTTAGTAAAATTGAGACAGCGCAATGATGAATCGGTAGTGAGCTTTGTGCAAAGACTACGAGATGTAAAAAATAAGTGCTACAGTCTGGTGCTGGATGATCGGCAGCTTGCCGATCTGGCTTTCCAAGGGTTATTGCCACATCTTAAAGACAGATATGCTTCTCAGGAGTTTGAAAGCCTCAGTCATCTTGTGCAAAGGATCTCTGATCAAGATACTAGGGTTTTTGAACCTGAAAAGAATTGGAGTAAAAAGGTATCATTTGTTGAAGAAGTAGGAGATTCTGATTCTGATGAAGAACCAGTTATCGGCTTAGCTGAGTGGGTTAAGAATAAAAAGCCGATATCTTGTCCCTTTAGTCAAAAAGAGCCAGAAAAGTTTACCTTTGATATCACCAAGGCCGACAAAATATTTGATCTTCTGCTTCAAGAGGGCCAAATTAAGCTGTCACCTAATCATGTGATCCCATCAGCAGAAGAGTTGAAGAAGATCTTGTACTGCAAATGGCACAATGCAACTTCATACAGTACAAATGAGTGCAAGGTGTTCAGGCAACAGTTACAATCGGCTATTGAATCTGGGAGAATTAAGTTTGGTACTTCCAATGCCCAAAGGCCGATGAAAATTGATCAACACCCTTTTCCAGCAAATACGTTGGAGGCCAAAGGGAAGACCAAGGTATTGACGTCCGAGGCTGCTGAGAAAAACGCATCAGTGGATCCCCAACATTGGATAACTACCGATGATGCAAAAAGTAAGGGTTTGCTGGGAGAAAGCAGTAGTTCCAAAAAACCTCCTCGACCTAGCATTGTGATTACTCATCGAAGGCAGCAGGAGGGTTGGCGTCAGCGTAATGATCGATATCAACAACAGCAAGAAGAAAGACGTCGGGAAGAATGGCATCGGCATAAAGATCATTGGAGGTGCCCGTTTTTTATCCATTGCTGGGAAGAAGGTATTAAATTGCCAACTGTTGAAAATTGCCCTGAGTGCAATGGTTATTATGGGGTCAATCGGTCAGAAAGGAGATTTCAACCTGGCAATCAGGGTTTATTTATCAATGAGCCGATCAGAAGCAGAGCATCAGTGCATGATCGGCTGGGGGGCAGACTTAGTGTACATGAAAGGCTTGGTAAACGCGCTGGATATTTTCCAAGGAATCAAGAGGAGCTTGAGGAAATGGCAAATGCAAGAGTTCCCGATGAGGAAATATTCTACAGGGACCCTAATATACGCCGTGTAGAATCGACTAGGACCTGTTATCAGCCGGTTTGGAAAACCAAGTTTCCTCGATGGTGCTCAGAGGGTCTAACAAAGACACAGAGAAGGAGGATGCAACGTGAGCGTCAGGAGGATTTATACCAAGAGGAAAATTCCTCCAATGAGAGGTCCGGTCATCAGCAGTGGTAGGTAAAACACAAAAATAAGGGTCCATCGGCAGATGTTAATATGGTATTCATGTTGCCGATGGAATTTTTGGCACTATCTGATAATGAGGAAGAAGTTGTTCTCTCTGATCAAGTAGCTCAGTTGACACTAGATCCAGTGATGGCTGTTTTTGAGAAACCTACCGATGACGAGAGACAGCATCTTAAGGCTTTGTTTGTGAATGGCAGAGTTGATGGGCAGCCTGTGTCTAAGGTACTTATTGATGGAGGGGCTGTGATTAATATTATGCCTTATGTGATGTATCGGAAACTTGGTAAGGGAGATCAAGACTTGACCAAAACCGATATGATGCTGAAAGATTTTGAAGGCAATGTGTCACCGGCTAAAGGGGCAGTATGCGTTGAATTGACCATCGGCAGCAAAACCTTGCCAACGACGTTCTTTGTTATTAACGGCAAGGGTGCATATAATCTGCTTCTAGGGAGGGATTGGATTCATGCTAATTGTTGTGTTCCTTCTACAATGCATCAATGCCTCGTACAGTGGATTGGGGATAAGATTGAGGTTGTCCCTGGTGATTCTTCTTATATCATCGCATCGGCAGAGTCAGATACTTATGAGCGAACTAAATGCATATCAGGAGAAGCTTGGGAAAAAGAGTTCCTTAGAGTTGCTGATTATGAAATTCCACCGATCCAAGCAGTCGGTTCTGAAGAAGAGTTTTAATGGATAGGTTTGCCGATGATGGAAAATTAGGTCAAGGGTTCACATCGGCAGATGATTTAGTAGAAGTAGATATCGGTGATGGCGATAGGCCAAGACCTACTTTTATTAGTGCTAAGTTAGATTCCAAGTGTAAGCAGCAAATAATTGATGTGTTAAAAGAGTATAAAGATTGTTTTGCTTGGGATTATACTGAGATGCCTGGGTTAGACCGATCGGTAGTTGAACATCGGTTACCTATCAAATCTGGATTTCGGCCACATCAGCAGCCAGCGCGCCGATGCAACCCTAATATACTTCCTGATATTAAAGCCGAAATAACTAAATTAATTGAGGCAAAGTTTATTCGGCAGTGTCGATATGCAGAGTGGATCTCTAATGTGGTTCCTGTTTATAAGAAGAATGGAAAGCTTCGTGTTTGTATTGATTTCAGGAATCTCAATAAAGCCACACCGATGGATGGCTATCCAATGCCGATTGCTGATTTGTTGATTGATGCTACAGCCGGACATCAAATTATCAACTTCATGGATGGTAATGCAGGCTACAATCAAATATTCATGGCTGAAGAAGATATTCCCAAGACTGCTTTCAGATGTCTAGGTCATGTGGGGTTGTTTGAGTGGATAGTTATGATGTTTGGTTTGAAAAATGCCGGCGCTACTTATCAGAGAGCTATGAACTTTATTTTTCATGAATACATCGGCACATTAGTAGAGATCTACATTGATGATGTGGTGATTAAATCTGGAGATATCACAAAACATCTAGCCGATCTACGAAAGATACTGGAGTGTACAAGGAAGCATGGATTGAAGATGAATCCTAATAAATGTGCATTTGGTGTATCGGCAGGTCAATTCTTGGGTTTTATGGTGCATCAGCGGGGCATCGAAATCAGTAGAAAGTCTATTGATGCAATTAACAAGGTGGTTGCTCCTGCCAATAAGACTGAATTGCAATCTTTGATCGGTAAGATTAATTTTATTAGAAGATTCATATCTAATCTGTCGGGTAAGAGAAAGGCTTTCAGTCCATTACTTAAATTGAAGGCCGATCAGGAATTTGTATGGGGAGCTGAGCAGCAGTTAGCCCACGATGAAATTAAGAAATATTTAACAAATCCTCCAGTGCTAGTTCCACCTCAACACGGGAAGCCTTTCAGGTTGTATTTGTCAGCTGATGATACTGTTATTGGTTCAGCTCTTATTCAAGAATTTGAAGGGAAAGAACGTGTTATTTATTATCTGAGCAGAAGATTAGTGGATGCTGAGACAAGGTATTCGGCCGTTGAAAAATTATGTCTATGTTTATACTTTTCTTGTGTCAAATTGAGACATTATTTGTTATCTGCTGAATGTACGGTCATATGCAAAGACGACGTAGTCAAGTACATGCTGTCAATGCCGATATTAAGTGGTAGAATCGGCATGTGGATTTTAGCATTATCAGAATTTGAACTACGTTACGAATCGACCAAGGCAGTTAAGGAGCAAGTTATGGCTGATTTCGTTACTCAGCATTGTAATACAGTGGACTCTCTGGAGATTGCCCCTTGGACACTTTTCTTCGATGGTTCCACATGCGGTGAAGGAGCAGGTATCGGCATTGTGTTGATTTCACCTCAAAGAAGGAAGTATGAGTTTTCATTGCTGATTGTTGCTACATCGATAAACAATCAGGCTGAATACCAAGCCTTGATAAAAGGGTTAGAATTACTGAAGGAGATACGTGCCGATGCTGTTGAAATCTTTGGTGATTCTATGCTAGTTATAAATCAATTGACTGGAATTTATGAATGCCGAAGTGAAGCTTTGATTTCGTATTATGAAAGATGTTTGCAATTGTTGAAAGGATTTAGAGATTTTCGTCTTGAACATATCTCTCGGTTGCATAATGAGGAAGCTAATCGACTAGCTCAGCATGCTTCAGGGTATCAGCCTATTCAGGAAGTGCTAACATCGGCAGTTGATACCGATGACTGGAGGAAGGAGGTTGTCGATTATTTAAAGGATCCATATAGAAAGGTTGAGAGATGTATAAGGTTCCAAGCTACTAAGTATGTGCTCCTTGATGATGAATTATATTATCGAACTATAGATGGAGTTTTACTTAGATATGTTAGCAGTGATGAATCGAAAAGCTTGATGGGTGAAATTCATGGAGTGTGTGGGGCGCATCAATCGGCTTTCAAGATGAAGTGGATGATCAGAAGGAATGGGTACTATTGGCCGACTATTCTTGAAGATTGTTTTAAATATTTTAAAGGATGTCAGGGGTGTCAAAAGTTTGGTAATATTCAAAGAGCGCCTGCATCGGCTATGAACCCTATAATCAAACCGTGGCCGTTCAGGGGATGGGCTATTGATCTCATTGGTCAGATTTATCCGCCATCGAGTAAAGGACATAAATTTATTCTGGTTGCTACCGATTATTTCACAAAATGGGTTGAGGCAATTCCTTTAAAAAAGGTGACATCAGTTAATATGATTGATTTTGTGAAAGAGCATATTGTCTACCGATTTGGTATTCCTCAGACTATCACTACCGATCAGGGCACTATGTTTATATCAGGAGAATTTGATGAGTTTGCTGTAGGTATGGGAATTAAAGTTTTAAATTCTTCTCCATATTATGCTCAAGCTAATGGTCAAGCTGAGGCTTCTAACAAAGGGATCATCAAACTCATTAAGCGCAAAATTGAAGAAAATCCTAGGAGGTGGCATACAGTATTAAATGAAGCCTTGTGGTCATATCGGATGTCATGTCATGGTGCAACCAAAGTAACGCCTTATCAGTTAGTATATGGACACGATGCAGTATTGCCTTGGGAAATTAAAATTGGCTCTAGGCAAATACGTTCTCAAAATTAGCTGACAGCCGATGATTATAATACCCTTATGAAGGATGAGTTGGAAGATGTGGTGGGTCATCAGTTAAGGGCTTTAGTTAGCATCGAAGAAAATAAGAAAAGAGTAGCCAGATGGTATGACAAGAAGGTGAAGATAAAGGAGTTTGCCGATGGAGATCTGGTCTGGAAATTGGTTTTACCGATTGGGACTAAAAGTTCAAAGTTTAGAAAGTGGTCTCCTAATTGGGAAGGTCCATATCGGATAAATCAGTCTGTTCCTGGTAACGCATATATTCTAGAAACCCTCGAAGGGGTTGTGTTTCCTAGAGCATTAAATGGAAAATATTTAAAGAAATATTACCCTAGTATCTGGATGGATGCATAAAAGTATAAGTGCCGATAACAGTCCTATCGGCTAGAATTATGCAAGGATGTCAATGTCTCATAAAGTGCCGATACAATAAACAAGATTACAAGTTCAACAAGGATTGGATAGCTAATATCGCACGCAGGCGAATCTGCTCAGCTTCCTCCATTTCTTTGATATCATCATCGGCAGTACCCTCCACAGGCTTGAGTTTTTTCTTCATGGCCAAAGCTTTGCGAGCCTGGATATCTCTTTCTTGCTAAAGGGCTTTGATGGCATTGGGTAGCTGGCTTTCTTTTTGTTGAGCATGAGTTAAGGCTGCATCGACTTCCTTCAATTCAGCCAATAGAGCCATCTTCCTTGCTGATAAATCCAAGATTTTCTGCTTAAGTTCAGCACCCGAAGTCTGCAAGTTGCCGATGCCCTTGTGCTTCTCATCGGCAATTTGTTTCAGTTGTAGCATCTCTTCTTTGAGTTGAGCCTGAGCTGCTCTATCAGCAATACGTTGAGCAGCCCGTTGATATTGTAGTTGGCGACTCTCTAAATGGGCTGCTGGGAAGAGTACTTCTTCAACATCGGCAGGGACCTGGCCACGGATTGTTTTGAAAATTGCCTTTGCGGGGCCGAGTCATCTACCAGTTGGGCGGTATCCTGCTGTAGCAAGTTCAGGAGAGCTTCCAACCTAGACTTAGTTTCTGCCGATATTGTTCCCAGTGCAAGGGAAGAACTTGTTTCCTCTCCATCATCGTCAGAGACGTCAATAGCGAAGGAGAATAGGCTGTTTGGGGAGTCTTGTTCCTGAGGAAAAGGAAAGGAGGTCAGTTAAGGATAAGTATGAGTATTGTAAATCAGCTAGGTTAATCGGTTTACCTATTTCAAGGCGATTTCCTATGCTTGACTAGAGGAAGCAACCTGGAGTATGTCGTGTGGGGGATCGGTTGAGCTTGTCGATGGGATATCCTCTGTGACTTCATCGGTGGTTGGCTCTTGAGGTATGATGACCGATGACATTGGGGCAGATGTAGGGATCGGCATGGACCTTTGTCATTTTGGCTGTGCTTCAGCATCTGTTAAAGCTTTGCGCTTTGCTTGGGCATCGGCAACGATTAGCTGGAGGGCATCGGCACTTGTTGATTGTGAAGCTTGGACATCTAGTACGCTTGCCGATGTACCCAATTGTTGCTGCAAAACAAGTGTAAGGTATGATATTTAACAGATAAAATGTAAAGTTAAGAAGATACCTCTGAAGGTTCGTCAAAAGAAGTGGTGCTTGATATCGGAGGAATTGCCGATGACGATCCAGCAGCAGCTCTTACCCCCTGGTGATTAATGTTAATATAGTTTGTGATCGGCATGAGTAGAAATAAACAAGGTTGTTACCTTGAATGCCTTGACCAAGGTTGTAGCAGCAGCCGATGGAGTGGCCCTGGCTGTAGCCAATTTGGACTTGGAGGTGATGGTCTTGGTATGGATCTTCTGGTGAGTCAAAGCGGCTAAGGTGGGAGCGTTGTAGCCGATCGGTGATATCGGGGAAACAGGCCGAAGATCGAAGGGTTTCCACTTTTGCTCATAGTTGGTGCTGGGTTGTTAACCTGTCACGAGAGAGTTAGTTACCGATATATGAAAGGAAAAAGTGGAAGGGAGCTAAAAGGAACTTACTGCGTCATCAGGAATGGCGTATTCAGGGTCGATCATGTGCCGATATGTGTGAACAGATGTTGCAAACAGTTGTTCCTTCCACTCTCGCCACCATTGCTTATATGACTCGGTGATGAAAGATACTAGCATCCAGGTGGATATATCAACATCTGTAGTATCAGCATCGGGGGAGAGTTGTACTACCTTGTTCCAATCTGTTCCGCAGGTAATTGTTTCCCTGGGTTTGATCACATCGGCAAAGCAAAGTTTGATTGGCAGTTGCTCAAAAGCCAATTGATGGGATACTGCCGATGGGTTGTAAAATTCATACGTAATGCTGGTGTTTTTCCCGCTACCAAATGTATTTACTGGGATTACCCTGGGAGTAATGATGGCCATCATGAGTTCCTTATCCTGATTCAGAGTGTCATCGGCAAAGTTGAAAAGAAGGGGGAATCTGTTTTCTTCGTCAATATAAGGTACCCAAGCCCTATGATCACGAGAAAGACCATTGTAGAGGCTCTGGAAGAATCTGCCGATCTGGTCTTCATTGGCCTCTGTTCCAGGAAGGACAATTATGGCTTCACCAAAATTGAGGGGTGAGCGTGTTGCTGATTCATCATCCCCAAGCACATGGTCTTCAGTAATTTCTCATGGGAATTGTTGGGCAAAAAAGTCCCATTGCAGACGTTTGTGCATGTGGGCATTCAGCCACATGTTGATAAACCACCACGGGCCTCCTAGGTTGCCGATGGGTTCGCCAAGCAAAAGTTTCTGAGACACTTGATGAAGAAGATGATAAGTGGAGCTCAGAAGGTATCGGCCAAGAGGAAACCTTACACCATTAGCCAAAAGTTCAGCTGCGGGGAGGAAGGCGTTGGTTGGTCCTACTGATCGACCACAGAAGATAAATTTTTCTAACCACATATTCAAGAATGTGGCATGTTCTCTCTGGTTAAGTGTCCCAGTCTTCTGGTATTCTTGAATGTATCCCGTCCAACCGCCGATGTTGCGGGTATTCACCCTATATTCAGATTTTCTACCATAAATGGAGCCTTCATCGGCAGTTGAAATATCCAAGCCAGTGAGCATGTGGACATCGGCAAGTGTAGGAGTAGATGGGCCATGTCCAAACATAAAAGTGTTTGTTGTGTCTGACCAGAAGTAAGCAGCTACAATCATCATCGATTCATTCTTCTGCATATCGGCAATAGATAACCTAATGCATTGGTCTAACTTCCGTTCTGCCCAGTATACTTGCATCGATCTATTAACCCTCAAGTACCAATCTTTCCACCCTTTGGTGGTTTTGGGCCAAGATCGGAATGTGTCTTTCCATAAATTCAGAGAGAAATTTTGGGCTCTAAAGGGGATTCTGTTAACCTCTGCATTAATCTGATTGGTTGGATCTGGGTTGCCCATTGGTCCTAGGCATTGGACATGTGGCTGATCGGTTGGAATAACTAATTTGTTGCGCAGTTCCTAGGTTTGAAGGATCCGGAGAACAAAAGAAAGAAATCACCAACTGTATGGATTTGCAAAAACTAGGGGAATCAAAGTAAAGGTAATGGAAGTGGAGCGAACCGCGGGGACGTCGAAGTTGATTGCCATTATCTTGAGGAAGATGAGGGCACGAGCCGGAGACTTGAGGTAATGCTAGAGAAGGGTTCTTGTTGGTTGAGGTCGTGCAGTGGTTCGTCGGAGTCGCCGCCGGAAAGAGAAAATGTCAAAGATTGGAGTCTGAGGGTAGAAGACGAGTGTTCCGGAGGAATCTATTTATAAGCCGCTTGGAGTAGGGGTATTTTGAACTTATCTCTATGCCGCGCGCATGTAGGTTGAAGTGGTTCAGATGGATATGGTAACTGTTCGCACGATAATCAGGGGATTGTACAGATGGGTTGATGGCAAGTAATCATGACTTGGAAGAGATATCGGTACAGGATATTTTAATTCTGAAAATGACAGCATTGTCATGTTAAGATCTTGCCGATGGGTTATTGTTTCGGTATCTTAACCATAATCAAGGCAAGAGTGGTTGGCGATTGTGCGATATTTACTGAAGTGCGTGAATCAGGATTAGATTTGATTGAATTTGATAACAGATCAGGTTTTGGCTTGGAGAATGAGTTACGGTAATCTGGAGTAAATTTCGGAGCATTAATGGTTTTATACTCCGAAATTGGGGGGCATGTGTTGACACCGTTTTTTGCACGTGTCAAAATGATCGGAGTGGACTAATCGGCAAGGGGAAAGTTACTGTATACTTGATAGCCGATGAAAGCCAGCTTGTAAAGATGGTTGCCGATAGCTGGTGATGGTCGATGGAGAGGTTGATTTAGACTCGGGCGTTGCCGATGAGGTTGAAGGTGTCATTGTCGATGCCGATGAAGGAAGACTTGAGGACTACTGCCGATGAAACAAGGAGTATGCTGATGAAGGAAGACTTGAGGACTACTGCCGATGAAACAGGGGGTATGCCGATGGGAAGGAGGACGGTGAGATTTCCATCGTAATTGAGGCGGACAGGGAAATAGATAGGAGTTGATTTCCTTTTCTATATTTGTTAGAGTATGATTCATGTAAGAGTCACGTGTTTCCTTAGATATGGGCTTGGTGTCCTAGTTGTGTTTGGTTGTGTCTCTTTAGATCAGGGTATAAATATGGAGTGAGAGGCAATGTAATTAGATATATCAATCAATATCAAAACCAATTTTTACTCCCATTTGCATCTACTTACTTTTCGGCGACTTCGTCAATTTGCATTATTTTCTCTTTACGAGTTCTCATTGATTCGGCGAGCTGCATCGCTTCAGTGCGACCTTCGGCGATCCTCGAGTTCCGCATGAGTACCTCTTGGCCGTGACTTCCGGGCGTATCGCTGTTGTCAGGACCAAAGTGCTCGTATCTTCATCCTTGTCGATTAACAGGTCAAATCGACTGGCACGCCTTGGATATCGATTCGGGTATTAGCCCTTTGTGTTTGCAGATCCACTTTTGCATCAACAGAAGGCAAGGCCTTGATACCGTAGCTTGAGCAGAATCTTGGTGGCTTTCTTGAAGCAGGGCAGATCAAAGTAGCATCTTTCCCAGGCCTCCTACACCTCCTCCTCGTCGTCATCGTCGGTGGCACTCTACAAAACCACGTTGCACTAGAGAAGGTCACTGACCAGTTGGCACACGGCGGCGGGAAGCAAAGCATAAACAATGACATCAACATCGTGGTTCGGAGACAGCATTGCCAACATTGACGACGATGACGATGACATCCTGGCAAGTTCACACATGACAAAAATATTTATTAGAGCCAGAACTTTGCTTCTCGCTGTCAACGACAAGGGAGAAGCGGTCAGGGACATGTGCCAACTCGTAGTTGACGATCATGCGGTCCCCAGCAACATGGCCACAACATGTCCATCACAATTTGCAGCGACATGAGCATCGGTACATAAAAAACATTTGTGGTAAAATATGAATTTTCAACGTATGCACATGAGTAAAAATGTGGGATACATTTTTCTAGGTTTTGTATGTCCACATTTATATGAATTCCCCAGCAACATAGCCACAACATGTCCATCACATTTTTCTAGGTTTTGCTAAATTAATAAGTTCTTTTATGAGGGGACATGAAATGATTTTTAGGGGCCTTGGATTGTATTATTGTGGGAGTATACCTCAATACGTTGAAAGAAATCAGATTTGGTTTTGAAAATGATAGGTCTTTCTCCATTGTGTTTGGCCACCACTTTCTACCACTCAATCGTAAATGTTACCATCTTCTTCATACTTGCCCACATAGTCAACACTCAGTTCTCCACAGCACACGACATCCTTGGCACATCACTTACTTTCTACCAACCGCCCCACCCACTATGTAGATCTATAATTGGGAATGTTGTGATGCATCGCGCCATCACAAGAACTACACCCACCTGTAATATCATTGCATATAATATGATATAAAAGACAAACATGGAAGTTTTAAAAACATCTCTTATAGAAACTCTTATGTGGTTTGGACCAGAACTAAAACTCTTACTACATAAAACCGTACAAGATAGGAAGTTCACAACTACAGATATGTCATCGCCGTTGGTTCAAAAGTGCCCATCACCAGTTTTTGCCCTCGTTGGCGTAAGGTCAGCAGTAATCTCGTCACTGTTGGTTTCAAATCGACTTTAGAAATGAAGATCACCTCGGATCATAATATAAATCGGGGGTAATAGTTACAAAAAGAACAAAAAATCCAGCTGTCAGCAAGCCGAGGCTACTTCCAGCCCACCATCGTGGCCCCTGCCACATTGAGAGAGGGAGAGTGGGTGAGCGATATTTGCGCTTCTAGTTTTGAGAGAGGAAGAAAGATTGAGGGAGATAGAGGGGAGGGACACACCCATGCATGGTCGGGGTAGGTTGCCACCTGTGGTGCTTGGACCCCACAATGAGCCAAACTGCTGTGAAGTTTGGCTAGGGCGAAAGAGTCGCTAGTATTTTTAGGGATAACGCCCTGCATGCCTACGGCTCTCACGCACCCATGCACTCTCTCGCCCATGCCCCCTCCTCTCTCTCTCTCCCTAGCTTACGACGACCTCCTCCCCGCACCCAACCCCCACCACTTCCTCACGCCGAGCTTGTCCCTTCACCCGCGCCGGCGAGGGCATATTTGGTGGATCCAGCGGCGGCCATGGCGGATCCAGTGAGGTAGGACTCCTCCCCCCCTGGATCTTCGAACAAGGGTTCTAGCAAACTCACCCTCTCATCTTCCCCAACTCCGGTGGGCTTAGAAGAGAAGGTTTGGGGTGAGGAAGGCCGGCCAAGTGGTGGGGTTGGCTGGAGGGCGGTTAGGGGCCCTGGCGGTGGTGGAGGCGGCCCAGCTAGGTCAGGGCGAGAGAGTTCTGGCGAGGGCGAGCTCCTGCGAGGGGGGGGGGGGGGGGGGGAGACGGCTGCTGCAGGCACGCTAGGGCTTTGGCCAGCGGCGGGAGCGAGAATGAGGTACTGGTGAGGAGAAAGAAAGGGGAGAGGTGGCACGCGCGTGAAGGTTGAAGACAGCCGTGCTTGCGGCGGCACACATGCCCGTTTCTTAGCCGTGTCCTATTTTTGCAGTTGTACGTGAGTTGTTTGGTGGCGTGTTGGAGACACCTTATGTATAAAAGTAGTAGCGAGTGAACTTTTTCTTTTTAGTGTGGCCTGAGCGGTTAGTTGATATAGAAAGTAGTAGCAAGCGGACATTTATTTTGTTTCATTGTGGCTAGACGTCTCATGAGGTGGCGAGTCGGTACATAAAGGATTAGCAAGTGAACATCTTTTTGTTTTGATGTGGCTCAGCGGGTCGGTATAAAAAGTAGTAGCAAGCACACATGATTTAAAGTGCGGGATACATGTTTCATGGTTTCATATCTCAATATAGGAAAAACAGTTTTTGCCTGAAGGAATCCAATGTGGTTTTGAAAACTGAAAATCTTTCTCCATTGTGTTTGGCCTCCTGTTTCTACCACTCGATAGTCAATGTCACCATCTTAATCATAGTTGACCACATAATAGTCACCACTCAGTTCCCCGCGCTCCCTCCGTCCGCACGCTACTGCAAGGCGATCCAAAGCCCCTGTGACCGTTTGAGCATGTCCACCATGGACGGCGTCTGGTACCTGTGGACGAGGTCCGTGAGGTCCGTCGAGTCGCCATGCACAGTGGCACGTTGCCATGAGTGGGAGCTCAGCCCGGACAGGATGTAGGCGCGGCCAGACCCCTCGTACAGCTGCGGGTTCAGGGCGCGCTCCTGCATCTCCCGCAGCTCGGCCACTAGCGCCTACGTTTGCTGGTCCCAGGAAAGCGACGCGCACGACTCCAGCAGCAGGCGGCAGGCCCCCAGGAAAGAAGCTGCGTGAGAGTGTAGTCGCCCGGCCTCCTCCGTGGCGGCATGCGCCACGGCCATGTCCTCTGTGGCGTGGACGCGGTGCCACTGACACTCCACCTGCAGGGAGATCCCCACGCTCACCGCGAACTCCGGGCGGAGCACTATCACCGGGTCACCTCCCACCCGCACCATCTCCGTGGTGACCATGTCACCGTAGGTGCAGCCTGGGCGGATGAGTGCAATGGACACGTGTGACGGCGGCACGCGCACGGTGACGAGGAAATCCCTCTCCTCGTCGGCGTACAGGCGGCTGACGTGGACTAAGGCGATGCGGCAGTCACCGTCCACTCCGCTGGCGTAGCTGCTAGACATGATGGACATGAGCAGCCGCCTTAGTTGGCGCACTCGACGATGAGCCACATCTCCTGCGCCACCAAGCTGAGGAGGCCGCTGATGCACAGCGCGAAGGCGTCCTGGATCGACCCCACCATGTCGATTAATGAGAAGGGTGTCCTGGATCGACCCCACCATGTCGATTAATGAGAAGGTGCCGCTGGACATCTAGGCGACGGCGTGCACCGCCCAAGAGTCATGGTCCATGCCGAATCCAAAGGCATGGATCGGGACGTGGTGCTCGCTCGCGGGAAGGATGGATCGCGTGACGAGCGGCGCGTAGTCCGGCGTCGAGCCTTCCCGCGGCGGGAGGTTGGCTGTCAGAGAGCAGGATGATGCTGCACAACGGGTTTCAGGCTTGCCTGGCCTCCACCACCCTGGCAGCTTTCTGCAGCCCCTCGGCGATGTTGGTGCCGCCATCGGCGACGAGGGCGTCGACAGCCTTCAGCAACTGCTGCTGCCCGAAGGCGGTCATCTTCCGAAGCGGGAACAGCCAGCTGGCTCACGAGGAGAAGGCGATGACCTCGTGGCTGACGATGATGCAGGCCCCAGCAGCATGGCCACAACATGTCTAGCACAATTTGCAATGACATGAGCATCAGTTGGTAAAAAAACATTTGTGGTATAATATGATTTTTCTATGTATGCACCTGAATAAAAGTGTGGGATACATTTTCATAGGTTTGGTATGTCGTAATTTATATGAATTCCCTGCATATATTTATTTTTTTGCTAAATTAGTAACTCTTTTTCTTTGTGGGGACATTAAATGATTTTTAGGGGCTTTGGATTGTGTCGTTGTGGGAGCATATGTCAATACATGGCAAATCTTCATTTCCCAAAGAAATCAGATTTGGTTTTAAAAGTTGTAGGTCTTTCTCCATTGTCCCCGGCACCGACCACCGTTACTGCAGGGGCGTCCTCATCTCCATCGCCTGCGGTCTCCCAACCCTGCTCCACGAGATACCCACAAGTCTCATGCAGGCAAATGGTGTCCCTGAGCACCCACCCAGTGGTGCTGCCGCCAGCAGCACCAGTGCCGCCATGCCTGCAGTCCTCGTTCATCCTGTGGAGCCAGACGTTGAGCCTGTTCTCCCCATCCACATGGAAGAGGTGTAGAGGACAGTGTTGTCACCCCGGCAGTGGACAAGGTTGCCTGGGTACTGATCACGCTACACACACTCATGGAGATCGACGATAAAGAATCTCCTTTGGCGAGGTCCCATCACAGGATGGATCCCGCTTTGGGTTGCCATGTAGATCTTGTCGCCGGTGAGCACAGTAGTCAACAGGATGTGCACCAGCAACTTAGGGACAAGACCCGTGGCTATGCGACGGACAGCCCAGGAGCCGGACCGCAGGCCACACACCGGTGCTGCGATCTTATTGTCTGACTCCCAGGTGCAGACGTTGACTCTGTAGCACAAAGCGTCGTCACCGTGGTCACCATATAGATCTTATCGCAGGCGAGCACAATAGTAGGCAGGATAGGACACACACCAGTGCCACGACCTTATTGTCTAACTCCTAGGTGCAGACGCTGAAGCAGTAGCACAAGGCATCGTCATCGTGGTCGGCTGGGAGAAGCATCGCATGGGTGTACTCCGAGAAGGTGGATGGCTGTGGCAACCGTGGGAGCACCGTGGCCTTGTCCTTGTTAGGGTACAGCAGTGGGAAGCGCACAGTGAGACCAGCTCCGTCGAGGCACCGCGAGGCCAGCACTTGCTGGTGAGCACGGCACTAATGACTGAGCTCCGTCATCCAAGGCTTAGAAGGATCTTGTCATGGAGATCTCCGTTGGTGCAGGCGTGTTGCAATGATCCCAGCCCCGCTTGGTTAAAAACATTTCATGTAAAATATGATTTTTTTTTTCTATATATGCACCAGATAAAAAGTGTGGGATACATTTTCCTACGTTTGGTTTGTCATAATATATGTGAATTCCATGCATATGTGTATTTTTATTTTTGCTAAATTAGTAAATTCTTTTATGGGGGGACATTAAATGTTTTTAGGGGCTTTGGATTGTACTGTTGTGAGTGTATATCTCAATAAAAGAAAAACATCCATTTTTGCCTATAATCATCTTGGGTCGCCGGACTATGGTTGCGCACTATGTTTTTTCTAAGTGTTGCTATGGACTAAGCACCTGTGTATCTCACATCCAACACATATTAGTCCACCCAGATTATCACTGAATTATCAAAACCAAACCAGGGTCTTTCACAAGCTCCTCCACAATTCTTGTGATCATGGTAAACAACAAGCTGCCACTAGAACTAGCAACACTAGTAGAGAACAGACCTTTGATCCTCGGCCAAAATGGGCTCTAGTCCCGGAATTTTTTTGCCCCCGGGACTAGAAATACCTTTACTCCCGGTTGGTGGCTCCAACCGGGTCTAAAGGCCCCTGCCCAACGGCTACTGCGCCAGACAGAGGTGGCAGGGACCTTTAGTCCCGGTTGGAGCCACCAACCGGGACTAAAGGTATACTTTTACTCCCGGTTGGTGGCTCCAACCGGGAGTAAAGGTCTACTCCCGGGCCATGGCTGCGCCCGGGGTTGGAAAGTTACCTTTAGTCCCGGTTGGATCTATCAACCGGGACTAAATGTTCTCCCTTTATAAATCGGCCGTCTCCTCCTTCCTCCCCGAGCCCGAGCTCAGCACATTTTGAAGCTCACTGCAGTAGTGTTCTTGCTTCCTCCCTCCCTCCATTGTTCCTCCATCCATTCTTCGATTCCTCCGTCGATTCTTCAGTTGTAAAGGTTACCAATCTCATACTCTCATTTTTTACCATTTTCTTATGCCATTTTATTCACTATATATATTTATGGTTCTTTATTGTGGTTTTTTTTTCATTTGTAAGCAATTTGAGCTCAAAATCACTTTAAGCTTGCATATTTACATGAAAGAAGGTTAAAGTATATATAAATATAAAGTTAGAAAATAGTTAGAAAATTATAGCAAATCCTTACTAGTTGAACTTGCGGACCGTGTTCAGGTCGGCGAGGATGTTCTCTGCCGAGCGGTAACGGACGTCAAGGAGGAGCTTTGATTCTACGAGGGAGAGCGATAACGGTCGTGGAAGACCGTGTTCCCTTCCTCGTAGAATCGGAGCTCTTCCTTGACCAAGTACGGTGCCGTCCGGTGGAGAAATCCTCGCCGAGCTGATCACGTAAGCAAGGTCAACTAGTACGGATGGTTATTTATTCACATGTCCCGATATCGTCGTAGTAGTCTGTCAATCACCGTACCTAAACGTAGTATATATAAATAAAAACTTAGAAAATAGTTAGAAAATTATAGAAAATCCGTACTAGTTGAACTTGCGGACCGTGTTCAGCTCGGCAAGCATGTTCTCTGTCGAGCGGTAACGGACATCAAGGAGGAGCTTTGATTCTACGAGGGAGAGCGACAACGGTCGTGGGAGACCGTGTTCCCTTCCTCATAGAATCGGAGCTCTTCCTTGACCAAGTACGGTGCTGTCCGGTGGAGAAATGCTCGCCGAGATGATCACGTAAGCAAGGTCAACTAGTACGGATGGTTATTTATTCACACGTCCCGATATCGTCGTAGTAGTCTGTTATGTGTGTACATTCCCATTCTTCTGTTAATTTGCGGAAATATCATATGAATTACTTACCTGCCGCAGTAAAAGACGAGAACACAATGACCATTAAAAATATCATTGTTTAGAGATCTAGATAATTTTATAGTTTGTTAATTTTATTTGTTTATAAAAGAAGAAATTTATAGTGTATTAAAAAATGAGTATAGAGAGTAGATGGCAACTGCTTCCGGGTCCTCGGCCTCTCATGGGTTTCCAAAGCGACTTAGGCCGGGCCTTCCTCTCATTCCATGCGGCAAGTGTCGTGATGAGATGAAGATTGTGATGGAGTACCGAGTGAAGAAGGAGGGTCCCAACAAGGATCGTATCTTCTACAAGTGTCCGGATCGCAATGTGAGTTATTTTATCGTATTTAATGATTATGGTTAGTTTATACCTATTTTCATGATGGTTGTGATTAAAGTTCTAGTTTTTTGTTTTAATTTCAGTGGGATGGCAGTGGACGATGTTCAGGCTTCTACTGGGAGGAAGAGTATGTTGAACTCGTGCAAAAATATCTTGCACAACAGGCAGATACGGCGGCTAATGAGGCAGTGATCCAGCCGAAGAAGCCCAAAGATGTTGCACAATCGGGGGATCTGTCTGTTTTAGTTGAGATTGGTCGCGAAATCCTTGTGCTCCTGAAATGTATTTTAGCTTTAGTTCTTTTAGTGGTAGTTGGGATTGTCTACATTGTAGCGATGCTTTCATACATTGTGCTCCTGAAATGCTTTAGACCTTCTTGCCAAGGGTATCAGACCAGAATCACTCGAGTGGGGAGAACGTGCAAAGAATTGGTTTTTCGCTCATGGGGGAACACTAGACCAGGAGACAGGGAAGTGCGTTTATGGCGCAAGACTGCAAGAAGCAGCAGAAAGATTGTTTTATGCTCAGAGAGCTACTGCTAGTGGTGCGTTCAGGCCTAACAGAGAGAAGGATGAGCTGACATACGCCATCGGGACTATTGAACATGGTGGCCGAACTAGAGGCAAAGGAAGTGTCTCGTGGGAGCATGGATTCCCTCAGGACAGACCTTCCTACAGAAGTCGCCAGAGAAAGAAGGAAGAAGAGGCACATCGGCTCCAGAGGTTGGAGGAAGCGGTGCGTGAAGCACAGGAGCGGGAAAAAACCTTGAAGCGAGAATGCAGGAGGAAATCAAAAGGCAAGTGGAAATAGCAGTGAGTGCAAGCAAGCAGGCATCAGAGCCAGGAATCAACATTAGCCAATCTGTTCAGTTGAAAAGCAGCTGCGCTTCCACGGAGATACCAAATCAAGGGGACACAGGACTGCGCTTCCCTGTGGATGACGTCACTGAACCTTGTACAACGTGTGAGCTACACATTCCGAAGGAGAATTCCACAATCAAGGTGGCTATCGGTCTTGTTAATCCTATCGACCGAACCAAGACACCAAGGATTCATGGGAATATAATCCAAGAAGGATATGCCACCATCTCGGTAGATAAAGCTGAAAAAGGTTTTAGTGATTTGCCTCTTGACATTCCTGGAGGTGATGGCGAGAAGACTCTAGGAGAAGCGGAGAAGACATTCATTCTATGGCGCAAGCGCTACATCATCATTCCAGGGATGTCGGCTCCACCTCCTTCTGAACTACCTCACCATAGGTACGTGCGGATGAAAACACTACATCATTAATTTGTATTGGCTTAAATAATTAACAATCTGCTCATAATAATATGTCATTCCTTTTTTTGTAGCAGATCCTCCCCCAACCTAAATCCAATTGTTCAATCGCCAGATCATCATAGTGCTCTGTACGATGACATTGTGTTGGAAGACGAGGCTGCATCCACACCCTCTCCAAGGAGGTCTCCAACGCCGCATCCGCCACCTCCAAGGAGGTCTCCAACGCCGCTGCCAACACCTCCAAGGAGGTCTCCAACGCCGCTGCCAACACCTCCAAGGAGGTCTCCAACGCCTCCCCCGCCCCCGCCTACCAAGAAGCCTAGCAAGAGGCCAGCCCCTCAAACGAAGAACCAGTCCCCGCCTGCAAAGAAAGCCACCGTGAAACCAAGGGCTATTCCCAAAATAATATCTGAAGAGAAGGAAGAAGGAACTGATGCATATAAAAAAGACATGTCTAGATTCTATGACAAACTTAAAATGAATCAAGAAGCAAGGAGAAACCCAGAGAAACCGTACTTCTTCGTAGCTCCGGATATTTTAAGAAAAAAGGTGACTTCTTACCAGCATCAACAGCGGGAATCTCGTAAGCCGTCCAAATCAACGTTATCAGACTATGACCGCACTCTCACCAAGTCAATTGAGGCGGCACAGAAAAAGAAGCGGGCAGGGAAAGGAGTTGCCCAACTCGGACAACAAGCGCACCAATCAATCCCCCCGCTAGTTGTTGGTAATGAATATGGTTCGAATTTAGGATTAATGCATCAGGCAAACATACCTCCGGATGTCGATTTGGATCACCTTGGTGAATTTCTTGATGAGACTGGTCTCGACCTTTACCAGATGTTTGGTGATGGAAACATTGAGAGTGCGGCGGAGGTTGATATTTGGAAGAAAAAATTTGTACTAGGCCAGAGTCTATACAACCCTCAAGCCTTATCTGATCTGGGGACGCAAATGTACCTGCTAAACAAGTGGTACATGCAGGCGTCTACCAGTGGAGACTTCTGCGTTGGTGTCAGAATTAGAGACTAACATTGGTTCCGTGGCGATGATGTTATGTATGTTGACTTTGCAGAATTTCATCAACTATGCCACCTGACCTCTCTGGACAAAGTTATCATTAGCTGCTATTGCCTGTAAGTAATAATTCTTTCGATCTATTATTAAACTCATCATATGTGTGTATATGCATATAAATTATCCTAACAAGTACTATATATATGCAGATTTACAATGACAGAGCTCAGAAAGGAAGGCTGCAATGAAATTGGTTTTGTTGATCCCCATATAGTATTCAAAGACCCAATTACTCCAATGACTAATTGGAAGTCTGAGTCAGAGAGTAACCTCATGAACTTCTTAGTGAACCAACGCCACAAGAAGGATATACTCTTTCCCTATAACTTCAAGTGAGTGTTAATCATGTCGATCATAGCCTTAATGGCTCATATGTTGATTCTAGTTAATTAATGAGTGTTATGCGTTATATCCTATAAACACATGCAGCAATCACTGGATATTGATGGACATCGATCTAGTGAAAAGTCACTTGATAATCTATGACTCGATGAGAAAACCACAACAAGACTACCAAGATATGATAGATATTATCCAGAGGTAATTTCGGGATCTCTAGCAACTATATATACACACAAACATGATGATTAACTATATCTGATGACGTGGCAAATTTTTTATTGGGCAGTGTTTGGAAAACCTTTATTGAGAAGCAACACATGGAAAAATGCAAAGCGCCACTGAATGTAATCCCATTGAAAGTAAGTCCCCTGAATCGCATCATCTTTATTAATTAAACATATAGCTTTCACCGGATCACCAGATTGGATGACAAATCTTTTTCTCGTAAAGTGGTGTCTGAGGCAGGAACAGGGGAACAACTACTGTGGTTACTATGTTTGCAAGTTTATCAAGGTGCTCTCCCAAAGAACTCCTACAGAGAGACTCAAAGTACGTTAAAAATACATTATATATTCATTTAATTATTATTATTGATTGTGTTACTATGTCTTTATATATATATGTACATATATTAATTTATTTTCCTTTAATTCAAACCTGTAGACTCGATGGTTGGAGGAAAAGGTCATACGGCAAGACCAAATCAAAGCAATTCAAGAGTCTATAGCCGGATTTTTTAATAAGCAGGTCATCGATTCCAAGGGCGAGTTCTACTTCGACCCAACACTGCCATTGAAGCCAAGCTAGAGGATGAGAAGAAACTTGTTATGTCACAACAACTATAATGCAATCTTTTGTAATATATGCACATGAAATAATATAATGTAAAATACACATATGCATGCATGCATGTAAATATATATATGATGCATGCATATATATATATATATATATATATATATATATATATATATATATATATATATATATATATATATTTCTATGCTTGAATTGTGTGATTTAATACGTTCATTGTGCTTGAACCGAAACATACTATATGCGCGTATAAATGTATAATTAGCAGCGTACAATATGACTTCGAAAACCTATTTTGAAAAGAAAACAAAAAAATGAAAAGAAAAGAAAAAAGAAAAAAACCTTTAGTCCCGGTTCGTATTACCAACTGGGACTAAAGGTGCCGGCCATCGTGGCATGTCAGGAGGCACCTTTAGTCCCGGTTGGTGTTACCCACCGGGACTAAAGGTCCTCCTTTAGTCCCGGTTCCTGACCCGGGACTAAAGGACCCCCCCCCTTTAGTCCCGGATGCTTGCTCCCGGGTGGGGAACCGGGACTAGAGGGGGTTCCCCACCGGGAGTAAAGCTCGGTTCTCTACCAGTGCAAGCTACACAAACAACAACAAAAACTACATGAGGCAAACAAGCAAGTGGGCAAAATGACTACGCATGCACGAGATTGCACAAAGTAAAGAGCAAGTGTAGAATACGCAAACCATGGGAACAATGAAGATACAAGATTTTTCTTCTGGGGTTCGATGATTCGCGCGATCACCTACTCCCCATGGTGGCATGTACAAAGATTGCATATCACACCTAGTCGCGTAATATATATCCCGCTCTTATAATCAGGTGGATACAAGAAGAAAACATATTTTAAACAAATATTTTTTTGTTTCCAAACAAGGTCCACAAATACTTGATTTTTGCACAGTGATTCAATTTGCACATAGCAAAAAGTTCAAACCGCAAGACCTTCCTATGCCCTTCCTCTTCCCGCGCGGCGATTGACGTTACTATAGTTCCCTTGCATCACTCCCACCACGTCACACCGAACGCCCCCACAAGTCACGCTAACCATCATCCCGTCACCACTTTCCAAATCTACCCACACTCCCCCCCCCCCCCCCCCGACATGGCACCACACAACAACTGGGGTGGCAGTATAAATGGTGCCTCGCCACTGATCCCCAAACCCACCACAAAACCCTAGCCCTCACGGATCAGGCGGCGCTAGATGCGGAACGACGGCTTGGCAGAGGCATCCAGGTATCGGAGTGGCGTTGCTTGCTCGCTCACCGCCAGGTTTTGACGATCCCATAGATTGGCGCGACCAGACATTGGGCCAAGATTCGAAGAACGTGTATTCAAAATTTCAAAAGGTAAACAAATGGATTGATTCAGCCTTATTTTTTAACACTTATGATTGATTGTACCTTGTAATACCTTTTATCGGTAAAAATAATCGGTATTCAATTAATACCCTTGAAATCCTCTAGGTGATGATGAGCAGCCATGTGGACCGGCTGTGTGCGTGGCAAGATAAGCGGAGCGCTCAACTGCGGTGCGGCATCACTGCTGCCACCCAGATCCAGCGACGTCTCACGCGCTAGGCTGCACCGACTACGGATCTGGCGAGCGTGGGCTTCTCAGGCGATGGCACACATGCGGGCCTCACTGACGGTGGCGGATGCACAAATCAAGCGGTGCCACAGATGATACTGCAAGCGGCAATAGCTCATCGATGGGCTCAGCGGGCCCTGTGGATCAGCTAGAGGGGCCAATCGACGGGATTGCTGTTTTTTATTTTTTAATTCATTAATGCAGGCGAGCATATGTCCACCTCTATTAATCCAGATTTACCTAGACAATTTGGCGGAGGTGAACTGGTTGCCCACCAGCCAGAACTGCTACTGTAGTAATGGATGATGACCTCCCACCGTGGGGCTGGGCCAGAAAGGGGAAAAGTGTCGACAGAATGACACGTTTGCCGAGCAGATTGAGCGTGAGGATGCGGTGACCGCGGGAGCACCATGGCCTTGTCCATGTTAGGGTACATCAGTGGGGAGCGCACAGGGAGACTAGCGTGGTGGCAGGTCTCGCCGCCGAAACTCGAAGAGGACCAAGCCGTTTCTGCATTCCCAAACGTTCGGCACCAGCAAGTTCCCGAAACCCAATTCAGCACTCACCACCGTGCTAGAGGCATCAGGAAGCAGGATGAACTCCGAGCCAGAGATGCCTCCACTAGAGATGTAGACCTGAGTAGGCACGGCGAGTGGAGGCACCGTGGGGCCAACACTTGCTGGTGACCACGGCTCTAACGATTTAGCTCTAGCATATAAGGTAGAGAAGGATCTTGTCAAGGAGATCTCCGTTGGTGCGAGCGTGTTGAAACGATGGGAGCCACCTTGTAGTTGACGATGATACGGGCCCCAGCAACATGGCCAAAAATGTCCATCACAATTTGCAGTGACATGAGCATCGGCAAATAAAAACATTTTGTGGTAAAATATGAATTTTCTATGTATGCACCTGATTAAAAATGTGGGATACATTTTTCTAGGTTTTGTATGTCAATAGTTATGTGAATTACCTACATATATATATTTATTTTTTTTTTGCTAAATTAGTAACTTCTTTTATGGGGGACATGAAATGATTTATAGGCGCTTTGGATTGTATTATTGTGGGAGTATATGTCAATACAAGAAAAAACATTCAATGTGGAAAGAAATCAGATTTGGTTTTGAAAATGATAGGTCTTTTTCCATTGTGTTTGGCCACCACTTTCTACCACTCAATCGTAAATGTAACCATCTTCGTCATACTTGCCCACATATTCAACACTCAGTTCCACAGCACACGACATCCTTGGCACATCACTGTCTACCAACTGCCCTACCCACTGTGTAGATCTACAATTGGGAATGTTGTGATGCATTGGGCCACCACAAGAACTACATCCACCTGTAACATCATTGCATATAATATGATATAAAAGCCAAATTTGGAACTTTTAAAAACATCTCTTTTAAAAACTCTTTTGTGGTTTGGACCAGAACTAAAACTCTTACTACATAGAACCATACAAGATCGGAAGTTCACAACTACAGATATGTCATCGCCGTTGATTCAAAAGTGCCCATCACCGGTTTTCGCCCTTGTTGGTGAAAGGTCAACAGTAATCTCGTCACTGTTAGTTTCAAATCGACTTTAGAAATGAAGATCACGTCGGCTCGTAATACAAACCGGGGGTAATAGTTTTATAAAAAAACCCAAAAAAATCCAGCTGTTGGCAAGCCAAGGCTACTTCCAGCCCACCGTCATGGCCCCTAGCACACCTTTTGTATAAAAGTAGCAGCTAGTGAACTTTTTCTTTTTAGTGTGTCCTGAGCGGTTAGTTGATATAGAAAGTAGTAGCAAGCGGAGATTTATTTTGTTCCGTTGTGGCTAGATGTGTCATGAGGTGGCGCGTCGGTACCTAAAGGATTAGCATGTGAACATCTTTTTGTTTTGATGTGGCTCAGCGGGTTGGTATAAAAAGTAGCAGCATGCACACATGATTTAAAGTGCAGGATACATTTTTCTTGGTTTTATATCTCAATACAGGAAGAACATTTTTTGCCTGAAGGAATCCGATGTGGTTTTAAAAATTGAAAATCTTTCTCCATTGTGTTTGGCCTCCTGTTTCTACCAGACGATAGTCAATGTCACCATCTTCATCATAGTTGCCCACATAATAGTCACCACTCAGTTCCGGGCGCTCCCTCCGCCAGCACGCTACTGCAAGGCGATCCAAAGCCCCTGTGACCGGTTGAGCATGTCCACCATCGACGTCGTCTAGTACCTGTGGACGAGGCCCGTGAGGTCCGTCGAGTCGCCAAGCGCAGTGGCACGCTGCCATGAGTGGGAGCTCAGCCTGACACAACAGGAAACGGCTGATTTGCCGGGAGCAAAAAAATTTGCCGGGTGCTTTTTATCGGGCACCCGGCAAAGGAATTCTTTGCCGGGTGCCAGGCCTGGCGACACCCGGCAAAGAAAGTCCTCCAGCAAAGCAGCCTTTGCCGGGTGCCAGGCACTCGGCAAATTTCAGCCGTCGGCAAAAATTGGTCTTTGCCGGGTGGCGACCACTCGACAAAATATGGCCGCCGGCAAAGGTGGCCGGCTTGACGGCGCCCAGCGGCCGTCAGCCTTTGCCGGGTGCCACACCGTTAGGCACACGGCAAAGAATTTTTTTTATTTTTTTTTAAATTTCTTTGCCGGGTGCCCCATGACCTGGCACCCGGCAAATTATTATTATTTTTTTGTTTTTTTACCCCATTTTTTTTGTGGGGACTTGCTACAGTAGATATATCCATATTTCAAAATTTGGGACAATTATGAGTTTTTTAACTATATTTCCTTAATTTTTTCTGTTTCATTGAATATTTCCGACTATTCCAAATTTGAACTGCAGGTACATGAAATAATGGAATTTTGTCATTCAAAAAATAGTATTCATGATATTTAGGCTATGTCGAGGCCGTATGCAGGAAGTGGCATGAAATGTCGCGCATCATGTTGTCGTAACATGACGATGTACTCGCGGGGGAAGTTTATTTAAATTATATAAAATCCAAACGATGTCCGAAAATCATGAAACTTGTCGATGTGTCTTTTTATCACATGTGGAGGCCCTGGTAAAAAATTGAGAAAGTTTCGAGCAAGTTGCGACGTCGGCTGCCTAAAACCTAGATATCTACTGTAGCAAGTCCCCACAAAAAAAATGGGGTCAAAAAAACAAAAAAAAATAATTTGCCGGGTGCCACCTAGGGCACCCAGCAAAGAAGCCTTTGCCGGGTGCCAGGTCATGGGGCACCCGACAAAGAAATTTAAAAAAAAATAAAAAAATTCTTTGCCGGGTGCCGTCGTCACCTGGCACCTGGCAAAGGGCCATGACTAAAAAGGCCGGCCCGTCCCAACCCTATCCTATTCCAGCAGACCGACCCCCGCGCCTGCGGTCCGCAGTCGCCGCCGCCACCCTCGTGCTCCGCCACGCCCGCGCCTCGCCAGTCCGCCGCGCCAGCGCCTCTCCCGCGCCTCGCTGCTCTGCCGCCCAGTCCCGGCGACCACGCGGCGCCGGCACCGGTGGCCCAGCGCCCGCGCGAGCCGCGCCCACACCCGGCGGCGCTCCCACCCGAATCCGGCAGCCCCACGGCCGCGGCCCAGCCCCGACTACCCCGGTGGCGCTCGGCCCGGCCGACGCTCGGCCGGCGGTCCAGCCTGGCCCCGGCGCCCCAGCCTCGCCGGCCGCGGCGGCCACGCGCCCCCACCTCGCCGGCCGGCCCCGACGAGGCCGGCTGCCCGTGGTCTGGCCGTCGGGCTCCTCCCGCCGTCGGCCAGCAGTAGAGGAGGTAGGTGGAAGAAGGGAGGAGGAAGGAAGAAGAAGAAAAAAAGGGGGAGGAGGAAGAGGAAAAAAGAGAAGGGGAGGAGGAAGAAGAGGAAGAAAGAGAAGGGGGAGGAGGAAGAAGAGGAAGGTGCCGACCCGACCGCCCGTCGATCCCTGCGCCATTCCGACCGGCCGTTGATCCTCGCGCTGCTGCGGTCATCCCCGCTATCGTCGCCGGCCCTCGCTCTTGCCGTTCTTGCCGCCAAGGTAAGCCCTACCCTTGTAGTGTTAGTAGTAGTAGTAGTTAGTAGTGTTAGTAGTGTTAGTAGTAGTTAGTTGTAGTGTTAGTAGTAGTAGTTAGTAGTTTTAGTTGCAGTAGTTAGTAGTGTTAGTTGTAGGGTTAGTAAATAGTAGTAGTTAGTAAGTAGTAGTGGTTAGTAGTAGTAGTTGTTAATAGTTAAGTAGTTCTTACTATTAGCATTGTTAGTAGTTAAGTAGTTGTTAGTAGTAGTTGTAGGGTTAGTAGTTATTGTTGTTGTACTACTTCAATACTTTCATGTGCATGGAAAGAGAACTAAAGTACATGGCTCCTCTTGATATATTGGTGGTTGTTGGCCTTCGTGTCCATGTTTGGTATATATGTGGTTGTTGGCCTTCGTACCACGCGACTTGGTCAGAAAGTCAGCAAGACACAGGCAAGACAGATGCCTCTGACCCGGGAATAGTACATTGAGGTAAATGAAGAAGAATAATACTAATTCGTTTTGAGATTAAGTAGCTTTCATTTGGTCGTCTTAAATCTCAAATTCTTTATGACATGTAGATGATTCCATGGTGGTGCGAGTCCTTTGCCGACTGCTGGGAGATGATCGTGGACAGGTGGTTCATAGAGGGTTATATCCAGGAACATGAAGCCCACCAGGAGCGGGCTTTGCAGGCGACAGGCCCCACACACCACCAAGGCAGCCATAGCCTCGGCGCGTACAAGCAAGCTTGGGTACGTGAATTCATTTTTAGTATTCTGATGCTCCATTCTGCAGTCGGCGTCGCATGGTGGCCAGCCTTTGTCCACGTTCATGGCGTATGGACTAGCCCGCAAGGGAAAGGCGACTTCCGCTGTCACCTTCAGCCCGGATGACCCACTCGAGTCGTACAGCAACCCGTGCGCCCACACCCGCATCAGCTCCTACGCGTCGGATGCAAGGTCGGTCCAGGGGCCAGACTGGGATCCGAGCACCGACGACATTGATGGCACGACTGTCATGAGGATCAGACAGGGCAAGAAGCATGGGCGGTACTGGCTTGGCGATGGCACCCTCGAGTCCGGCTCTGTTCCCTCCCTCTCCCAGATCCGAGCAAGTACCCCGAGCGGAGGCCCGGCCATACGCCAACGACCGTCCCCTTCACAACAGTAGGTCGACGCACTCTAGGTTAGTCCAGTTTAACTCTTTGTATATTGATCTTTACATAACTTAGTTACCTTTACATTACTAAAACATTCGATTGAAATGTTGCAGGCCGATAACGAGAGGATGGCTCAGGAGCTACGGGACCTGGCGGCGAGGACCGAGGTGGCCGAGCGGGAAAGACAAGCCAAGCGGGCTGAGCGGGAGAGACAGGCCAAGCAGCTGGCGAAGATTACGATGTTCCTGCAGAACTTTGGGCAAGTGAATGGTGTACCTGTGCCGATGTTCGCTCCAGCGCCGCCGCCAGTTGTAGCTAGTCCAGTGAGTATGAATCCATATTGCTTCGACTAGTGCTTTCATTAGATGACCCACTCTAAGCGCCTGAATCTCTTGTCCTTTATGCAGCCTCCATCGGCGGGTTTGAATGACCCATCTCAGGCGCAAGTAGGCGGTGCCGAGTTTCCTTCACCAGGCACTCAGTTTCCTCCCCACCTTTAGTTTGTATCTCTTTTTCACCGCTTGATGGACATGTGATGCACTGTGATCCACTATCGACTTGTTTCGATGGTAATTGGACCTATTATGTTTGTGATGTCGTGTATGTGAGGTATTGTATTCGCGATGTGATATATATGTGTGGGATTGAGTTTGTGATGAGATGGATGTGATATATATATATGCTATATTGTCTTTGTGATGCTTCAGATGTGATATATATCTTTTATATGCTGTGTTTGTGATTATAGAATCAAAAAACAAAATAAAAAAAAATTAATTTTTGAGGCTTTGCCGGGTGCCCTTGCCCTGGCACTCGGCAAAGCTGGGAATTCTGAAAGGAATTCCTAGCTTTGCCTGGGAATTCTGAAAGGAATTCCTAGCTTTGCCGAGTGCCAGGGCCAGGGCACCCGGCAAAGTTTTTTCAAAAAAAAAAATTCTTTGCCGGGTGCCCCATGACCTGGCACCCGGCAAAGAAATTACGAAAAAAAATAAAAAACTCTTTGCCGGGTGCCCCCGCGGTGCGACACCCAGCAAAGAAATTATAAATAAAAAATAAAAAAATCTTTGCCGGGTGCCTCCCGGCACGGCACCCAGCAAAGAAAATTTGAAAAAAAAATTAAAAAAATCTTTGCCGGGTGCCTCTGACATGGCACCCGGCAAAGCAAGGGATGACGGAGCCGGCGCCGTAACGACCACTTTTCTTTGCCGGGTGCCTGGTTTGCACTCGGCAAAGTCTTTGTCGGGTGCCCGATAAAAAGCACCCGGCAAAGAAATCTTTGCCGACTAATTTTTTGTCGGAGGTTCTTTGCCGAGTGCTGCACCCGGCAGAGGCTTTGCCGAGTGCAAAGTAGCCTTTGCCGGGTGCATTCGGCACCCGGCAAAACGCCTGAATCCAGTAGTGTGGACAGGATGTAGGCATCGCTAGACCCCTCATACAGCTGCAGTTTCAGCGCGCGCTCCAGCATCTCCTACCGCTCGGCCACTAGCGCCTGCGTTTGCTGGTCCCAGGACAGCGACACGCACGACTCCAGAAGCCGCGCGGGTGTAGTCGCCCTCCTCCTAGGCGGCCTGTGCCGCAGCCATGTCCTCCGTGGCGTGGACGCGGTGCCACTCGCGCTCCAGCTGCAGGGACATCCCCGCGCTCACCGGGAACTCCGGGCAGAGCAGCATCACCGGGTCGCCTCCCACCCGCACCATCTCCGTGGTGACTGTGTCGCCGTAGGTGCAGCTCGGTCGAGTGCAATGGACATGCGTGACGGCGGCACGAGCACGGTGACGAGGAAGTCCCTCTCCTCGTTGGCGTAGAGGCGGCCGACGTGCATGAAGGCGCCGCAGCAGTCGCCGTCCACTCCACTGGCATAGCTGCCAGACATAATGGACGTGATCAGCAGCATGTCTTAGTCAGCCCACTCGACGCTGAGCCGCGTCTCCTGCGCCACCATGCAGGGGAGGCCGCCGATGCATGGAGCGTAGGCGTCCTGGATCGACCCCACCATGTTGATTAATGAGAAGGTGCCGCTGGATATCTGGGCGACGGCGTGCATTGCCCTGGAGTCGTGGTCCATGCCGAAGCCAAAGGCATGGATCGGGACGTAGTGCTCGCTCCCGGGAAGGATGGAGCGCATAACGAGTGGCGCGTAGTCCAGCGCCTAGCCGTCTCGTGGCAGGAAGTTGGAGTCCACACCGTCAGAGAGCAGGATGATGCTGCACACCGGGTTCCTGGCTTGCCTGTCCTCCACCATCCTGGCAGCATTCCGCAGCACCTCGATGATGTTGCTGCCGCCATCGGCGATGAGGGAGTCGACAGCCTGCAGCGACTGCTGCTGTCCGAAGGCGGTCATCTTCCAGAGCGGGAACAGCCTGCTGGCTGACGAGAAGAAGGCGATGACCTCGTGGCTGACGATGATGCAGGCCCCAGTAGCATGGCTACAACATGTCTAGCACAATTTGCAGTGACACGAGCATGAGTTGGTAAAAAAACATTTGTGGTAGAATATTATTTTTCTATGTATGCACCTGAATAAAAGTGTGGGATACATTTTCATAAGTTTGGTATGTCATAATTTATATGAATTCCCTGCATATATTTATTTTTTTGCTAAATTAGTAACTCTTTTTCTATGTGGGGACATTAAATGATTTTTAGGGGATTTGGATTGTATTGTTGTGGGAGTATATCTCAATACAAGGAAAACCTTTATTGCCCAAAGAAATCAGATTTGGTTTTGAAAATTTTAGGTCTTTCTCCGTTGTCCCTACATTGTCCCCGGCACCGACCACCGTTACTGCAGGGACGTCCTCATCTCCATCGCCTGCGGTCTCCCAACCCTGCTCCATGAGATGGCCGCAAGTCTCATGCAGGGAAATGGTGTCCCTGAGCACCCACCCGTTGGCGCTGCCGCCATGCCTGCGGTCGTTGTTCATCCTGTGGAGCCAGACGTTGAGCCTGTTCTCCCAATCCATATGGAAGAGGGGTAGAGGACACTATTGTCACCCCAGCAGTGGACAAGGTTGCCTGGGTATTGATCAAGCTCCACACCCTCATGGAGATCGACGATAAAGAATCTCCCTTGGCGAGGTCCAGTCAACAGGATCTACACCAGCAACTTAGGGACAAGACCCGTGGCTATGCAGCGGATAGCCCAGGAGCCAGACCGCAGGACACACACCAGTGCTGTGACTTTATTGTCTGACTCCCAGGCACAGACATTGATGCTGTAGCACAAGGCGTCGTCGCTGTGGTCGGCTGGGAGGATCATCGCATGGTGGTACTCTAGAAGGGAGATAGCTGCGACGACTGTGGGAGCAACATGGCCTAACCCATGATAGGGTACAACAATGGGCAGTGCACAACGAGACCAGCATGTGGAAGGTCTCGCCATTGAACTCAAAGAGGACCAAGTCATTCCAGCAGTCCCAAACGTTCGATGCTGGCGAGTCGCCGAAACCGAAGTCAGCACTCACCTCCGGGCTACAGGCATCAGGAAGCGGGATGAACTTCAAGCCAGAGATACCTCCACTGGAGATGTAGACCCCAAGTAGGCACGTCGAGTGTAGGCACCACAAGGCCAACACTTGCTGGTGAGTGCAGTACTAACCGGGCAGCTCCGGCATCCGAGGTAGAGAAGGATCTTGTCAAGGAGATCTCCATTGGTGAGGGCGTGGTGCAACGATGGGAGCTCCGCTCAGTTAAAGACATGTCATGTAAAATATGAATATGCACCAGAATAAAAGTGTGGGATACATTTTCCTATGATTGGTTTGTCATAATTTATATGAATTCCCTTCATATATTTCTCCAAAATACAATTTTACGAGCGCGCGCACGTTAGCACTGGGGAATGCGCACCATTGCTACCATCCGATCTCTCCGTGCGGATGCAGCCACGAGCCCACAACGAAGCAGACTTGGCCCACAAGCCACAAGTATCAACGTTTCTCAGATATCGATTCCCCATTTCCTCTGTGTTCTCTCTCCTCCCTTTCATTCTCTGTCTTCCCATTTCATTTCCAATCCCGTACAAAATTCAAAAGTGAATCCAGCAGTCGCAGCTACGCCCTGCAATCCCTGACGAATCTAGCAGTAGCCGGTGACAAGGGGGCAAAAGCCCTTCGAATCTGGGTGGACGCCGTTGACGAGCGCTTGTGGACGGAGGTAACAGGGAGGATTTCGTCCATGGTTCATGGAGAAGGAACCTCGATGGTTCAAGAAGGGTGGTGATCTGGTGGATTTCGGCATCCCGCTGCCAGCCATGTTCCACCTCTCCCCTAGGCTCCCATGGGTTTGTAAGGTGCGTAAACATTTCCATCCCATTTTTCTTCAACTAGCCCATTCTAATCCCAGTGAATCAGGCATCAATGGGGCTCCGATCCCTAGTGAATCTGGTAGAAGCTAGGTTTCAAATCACTGTCAATTTCGCAGCAGACTGTGAACTGGCCCCATCGAATTCGGCTAGATGAATGATTTGTAGCTTCGAATCGAGGTGCGTTTGGTGTTCTAGTGAGGAGCTGCGACGGGAGGTTGCCTTGCTTACGGTGGTTTCCACGGTGGTGGATATGTTCGTTTTGGGTCCGTCATCATCCTTCCCCTTCCCCCATTCGCATCCGTTTGTTGTTCTTCGCCGTTTCGATTTCATATGCCCTTCTAATCCTCCATGTTCTCCATATTGAATCTCACTTTACGAATCCATGGCAGATCTGTCACTATTGGTGAATCTCGCCACTGTTTAGTTCGTCTCCTCCACGAATCAGTCGCTGCTAAGCTTCAATCGAAGTCAATCAAAGTGGTGGATCTCCAATTTGGGCGCCACAAAATGTAGGTTCATTAGCATTTACTAAGCATTTAGGTTCATTTTTGGGAATAACCCTGCCAATTGTGTATGCATTCCTACTGAATTTCACTCTCAGTTTAGCTTCGGTACTACATGTGTGTTGGTGCCCTATACTATGTACTTAGATTTTTCATGCGGTCTGTACTTAGATTAGATAGAACAGATGGTAGATGTGGTCTAAGTGATCTTTCATGTGGTGTGTTTGGAGGCCTAGGGTTTTTTCATGAGAAGTGCATTAGTCATGAGCTTTGTCATATGTGCAGTAGCTATTATGTATTTTCTTAGATTTTGTAATAAAATGTGAATATGGCTATTATTCATGTAATGATGTGGTTATTCATGACAAGTGTGTATTCCCTGGTTGCTTCTCCAAATTGTTAGTATTTATCCGCCTCTCTATCATTTCAAATCTGCACCTAAAATCTTTTTCAAAACTCATGTTGTGATTTGCCTATATTTTTTCTCTCATAAGTGGTTCGGTTTTGATAACTGGAAGTGTGCACGTGCTCTCCTACCTGTTAGTATTGATGCCTGTTCACCCTTACTTGCCTGTGCACTTTTCTGTCATTGTAAATGACTGTGCAATGTACCGTGAAGATTTATATGTTTTTTCTTTTTTCTTAAAAAACTCATGTATTGACGAGCCTAGTGCACAAGTGAGAACTTTGCATTATTGGAACTGCTGGTTGTTCACTGCTTTCAACTATATCCAATGGTATGTAAGGTTTACCTATCTCCATGCTATGTTCATAAAATTTTTACTGGTTCTAGATTAATATGGTGAAGTTGGGATCATTTTTAATCACAAAGTTTTTAGAACCTACTAAAATTCCACCGGAGTAGTATGTAGATTCTGTGAGAAACCAGGGGTGCTTTCCCCTCCATTTCTCTTCGAATCTCTGTAATTCCCTGTTCCAGTGGCTTAAAATAATGTGGTTGGACTTGATCTTGGCTTCATCTTGCACTTACTGTTCATTTCTTTCCTTTTCCAGGTACCACATTTATTTGCTCTCATCTGGTGCTTTGTGTTTCATTTACAAATCTTTTGTGTCACGTCAAGTATGTTTTGGTTCCCTTCTCTACCTATTATTGATTGTTAATTCTTGTTAGTGTATACAATATATATACACACTTGTTAGTATGCCATGGAGTCATTAGTACTGGTACTCCCTTTTCCTAACAATGCTTCTAGTATGACAGTAAACTTTCCTTTGATTAAATGGTTGCCGTAATTTTTTTAACAAATTATGATCACTATTGGATTAGTATAACACAATCTATTGTCACTCTTATTTCTAACAATTCTTCTAGGCCTACCTACATATATAGATTCAAAGTTACTTTTTTTCTGTAGATAAATACACGCACTGTACACCAGAAATGCTTTATGTTTCATACATAAATGCCTTCCATACCAATCTAAATTTCAAATATTTTGGCACACGTACCTAGCCTAGCTTTAACTTGTCCCTCCATTTTGTTTCAACTTTTTTTGGTGTCAGCCACTTGTATGTCAATACCTTGTGAATATTGGCAATATCTTCCTCCTTATAGTTGTATGTTGATCACCCGTCCTAGTGTTTAGCATGCATGAGCATATCAGATCCATAATCATGGTTGCGATAACGTACAGTTCAACACTTAACATTTAATTTAACCATTCTATAAAATTTGAAGCACATGAACCAATGTCATTTTAAACTGACGTACTACTACACAAATGATTTTGCGAGACACCCCCGGAGGCCACCGAGGTGGGCACCTATTTTTGCCCGTCACGGTAAATGCCACGGTTTACCTAGGTGGGCATTTTTTATTTACCACGGCGGGCTTTTTTGCCCGCCACGGTAAATTGATTTACCGTGGCGGACGTCTTAAGATATCCGCCACGGAAAATACCCTATTTTCCGGCGGACATCTTAAGACGTCCGCCACAGTAAATCGATTTACCGTGGCGGACGTCCTAAAATGCCCGCCACCAAAAATGTTGAGGCCCAATAGCCATCTCCAATATAAACCGAGGCCCTCGCACCATCGTCGCCGCCTCCCCCACTCTCTCTCTGTCAGCTCACCGCCTCCTCCACTCTCTCTCTCTCAGCTCTCCGCCTCCCCCACTCTCCCTCTGCCTCCCTCTACTCTCCCTCTACTCTCCCTCGATGCAGGCAGCGGCGCGCGGCGCAGCTCTCCTCCATAGCGCCGCCCCCTACAGCGGCGCGCGCGGGACGACGGCGACGGCTGCGCCCTCCTCCTCCCCCACGGATCCTCCATGAACGACGACGGCGCGGGGCTAGGGTTTCAAATCCAGTGAGTTCATCTCCCTCTTCCTCTCCATCTCCCTCTTCCTCTCTCCATCTCCCTCACTCCTCCCTCTTCCTCTCTCCAGATCCGGCGATGGCGACCTCTTCCTCCACGGATCCGGCGGCGGCGACCTCCTCCCCCACGGATCTGGCGGCTGCACCCTCCTCCTCCATGGATCTGGCGGTGGAGTAACCGGATCCGGCGGTTGATCTCCACCACGGCCACGACGCTGGGATCCACCACGGCCACGACGCTGGGACCTCCACCACGGTGGGCGAGGACGCGGCGGCGCGGCGGCCTCCCTCCACCACGGTGCGGCGGGATCCGGGAGGAGGCACGGGGATCCACGAGGAGGAGTCGGCGTGGTCCCCTGTGAGCGACTGGCGAGGTGGTGGCGGCCGTGGGAAGCCCGGATGCGTCGCCGGTGGGCTCGCCAGTGGGCTCGAGAACGGGCTCACCGGTGGGCTCCTGGTTTTTTTGTTTTTTTTTAAAAATGATTAACCGCAGCGGGCATCCTAACGTGCCCGCCGTGGTAAAAGTATATTTACCGCGGCGGGCACGTTACACCGCCCGCCGCGGTGGCCGCGGCGGGCGGCCTTGCCCGCCGCGGAAAACCGAAAATGCCCGCCTCCAATAAAGTTTGCGTAATGTCCACAACCTCGTAGTTGCTATGCCCTTCTTTGTGTTTGGGTAGTGTTATCTCAAATCTATTGCTCCTTTGGTTTAGAACCACCGTAGTAGTGTCGCACTGATTCTGATCCTTTATTTTCGACGGCTTGAAGCATAGGGACCATTACCTGTGTTGTTTTTGTTTACATCGTTAGTAATAATGTGCCAAAAAACATACACTAAATTTGAATATGCTGAATATATGAACAAATTCATATATGAACAGACCATCTAACGATTGCGATTAGGGGTGGCCATGGGCGCCTTTAGATGGAGCTTCCCTCTATGTTGTCCGCTGCTGAAGAGACCCAAGGATCAACAAATGTGATGGCGAGCATGTGGCCAATGCATTGCGTGATGCTTTCCCATCATTGCTTGAGGCATTATTAAAATTATTACCCCTTTCACTCATCACAACAGAGGTAGGCCCATGGATCATAGCTTTCTTCATCACACCAGTGCAATGCCTAATCCTCACAACTGTCGTGAGCCCACATATTTAATTTTGAGCCAAGTTATGCTAAATCAGCAAGCAATTTTTTCATTTTGGTTTAGCATTTTTAGTGTTGTAATGATCTGCCTTTGATGATGATGCCAATCCATGGTTGTGTACTAGAGGATAGGGCTTAAAGAGACTAATTTGTGTATTTTTAGATGACAGATTCTTAGTTAAATACTACCTCGTGTGATAATGACTTCATTTAGCCCGGCAGTAATTTTTTCTTTGCATGCACACACCCATCCACCGTTAACAGATGATCCAATGCACCTGCGCTGATGGAAGGCTCTGGAAGCCGGCCTTATGACAAGCAACTCTTCAATATCTCACATTTATCTCCTCCCTTTCTCTCCCCTGCCATGCGCTTGTCGACACCCCCTTGCCCTCCGTCTCTGCAGTGGTGGAGGGCAAGGATGGGAGTGTATTGCGCGTCTATGGCTCCGATGGCAAGCTGCCCCATCGATCGGGTGGTGCATCCACGTCTCCCTCTTCTACAAGGCTGCGACGCCCTTCCACTTCATGCCCCCTGAGACGGCACCACTTAGTCGCCCCATGCTCTGCCTCTCCATTGTCAGTGTGGAGGTCTAAGGCACTGCTGCCTAGCTGCTGGGCCAGGTGGGCGCACGGTTCGAGTGCAAGCCTCGTGTCGTGCTGCAGGAGTAGCCTTGCACGGTGTGGCTGTGTGGTCTGGGCTGCCCCACGACCTTGGATCTGGATGGCGTTTTGCTCCTCACCGTGTCACCATCCCAGTTCCTCCGCCAAGCGGGGCCACATAGGCACTCGCTGATCTCGCCTTTACATCTAACCTTGCTCGCCTAAATTTTAGAACGATGTGAACCCATTTCTCCTCATGCCTGAGCTATCGGCCTTCATTTCTGGTTATCTCAATATTATTGCTTTATCAACCACAATGTTTTGCCTAATATATAACCATATTATTGCTTAATTTTTAACACTATTTTGCCTAACAGATGAAATACTTCATTGATTAATGAACGAAATTAGCAACATAAGTTAACTTTAGCATCTCACTTTGGTTACAGTCAGTTGAGTTCTATCTTCTATGGAGTTAACTGTAACCTTATCGAGTACTTCA